>NW_020799095.1:83967122-83977963 GCF_003259725.1 Athene cunicularia | reverse complement strand
CGAGGGAGCGGCGAGGGAAGGGAGGGGCGCGGGCACGAAGCGCTGGCCCCGCCTCGCTGCAGCCCCTGCAGCGACATGGCGGGGGTACCTCTCACTCTTTTCTTTCCCTTTTCCTCTCCTTCCCTCTCCCTCACTTCAGCCCTCTTCACCCTCTCCCTCCCCTCCCTCTCCCCTCTCCCTCCGCACTACGAGTGCCCTGGAGGTGCCATGAGTTCAGTTAGAAGATTTAAGTACAGCAAGATGCAGAGCGAGATAATAAGAAGAGGGAGGGGGAAGGAAAATTAAAATGGTAAAACAGCTAAAGGGTTGTGGTTAGGTCTTGGTAGAGTACTTTTGCAGGTTATATAGATTTCCCCTTCCCCCAACGTTACATGCAGCTTGAAACATACTAAAATCTAAGTGTAATGAACACACACTACAATACTTCATTTTACTTAAAGACTTATTAATGCCCAAGATGTTAGCACTTCAAAATACAGAAAAGACAGAGTAAAGAGCAGAATAAGTAACATCAGTTTGGATGTCCTGAAGCTGTTATTTAGGCCATTCTTTGTGTTAGGAGTTTTATGTTACTGCTCCTTTTTATCATTTTGAATTTTGGTGATGGAATGTAAGAGCAGGCTTTCTCACATGCAGGTGTCTTGTAAAGGATGGAGTTACAGTTTGTCTCTAGAGCGATGTGGAAAAAACTGAATTTTAAGCAGCAGTTTGAGGAACATGAACTAAGATTCAGTACATTAATTTCACAGTCTGATATTAGTCATATTAGTTGCATCAGTGAAAGTTTGATAACAAGAAACTGCTTGTCCTAAATTGAGGCCAAGATTCTGAGAAGTGGGTGCTTTGTAAATGAAACATTGTTTAAACATATAAGCAGATGACTTCACAACTCCTGAGAATCAGGCTTGTTTCTCATGAGGCTCCCCAGTTTTGAAGTAAAGTGTATCTGCTGACGAATGATGTCTTGGTGGATCAGTCTGGGTTCCGGAGTGGAGCTCACTGCAAAGGCAGATGATTGGGAGTTTACTTCTATCTGCAAATGTTTTGGCTAATGTAGGCTACTGAGTTACACTTTGGTCATGCAACCTACTAAAATAAGATGTGGATGATAAATAATTTAGAATATTTCCAGAAAAAGATAAACAAAACCAAATACAGGGTATAAAATAGAATCTGTCATAATGCTAGCTACTTGAAATCACATAATAGTCTATGGTAAGGTGACCTAGGTTGAAAATTCCTTCTGCCCTTTGTTTACCCTTTGTTTAAAATGTTACTCAATTCATAAGTCATCGTCCATTTGTCTTGAAAGCTTGTCACCTCCATAAGGAAGACCACTGTCCTTAGATGGTCGCTGTACGTACACATGGGATCCTGTATGGGATTCTTGTCTTAAAAACAGGGGTATTATCTTCTCTAGTCAAGAACTTGTGCCTTTAAGTGATGCCAGTAGTGCCAAATGAAAGACATCTGGGAACAGATTCCTAGCCCAAGTGTGTAAGGTTGAGTGTTCCCTGCCTTACCCATCTGTTTTGTCTCAGAACTGACTAGTTGGACTAGTCCAGGACAGAGTCCAGGAGATGGCTGATAGTGGACTAGTGTGGATAAGTATGTTGCCTGTACTTATTCCTTGGCCTCCATTTCTTTAGCCCTATAGCTGTATCCCTGCTCACTGTTGATGATGTTATGTCTTTTAAAGCACAACTTTAAAAGTTTAAAAGGTCTTTGTTACTTTGCTGAAATAAGGCAAAGGAAAGGTGGCTGATGCACAGGTTGGCAGCAACAATAGTAAGTAAAGGGGTCTTCTCCAAGTCACTTGCAAAAAATTTGTGGGGCTTTCAGGTATTTAGCTACTTAAGCATTTTCAGCAGCCTGCCAGAACATGCAGGTTGGGAGATGAGGTAGAAGTTTTACATCTCTGGTGGCCTCAGGTCACATTTATGGGTAGGTCCTGATTGTATGCTGATTCACTAAGGAACCTGTAGTTGGAGTTGATCTCTGCGGAGTGTCTCCCTATTGCACAAAGGTGCTGCAATTTAATCCCTTCTAGTAAAAAGCAATTAGTTTCACTAGGCAAAAGAGAAAAAGCTGTATTTTTAGGTAGTTGACAATATTATCTTGTTCTGTCTGTTTATTTGGGGTATGTCTCAAAGATCTTTCCACCATTAAAGTTGGATAAAAATCCAGATTTTGCTGCTCACTTTTTATGTGAACAGAATTTTTGGAGTCCCTGTGAAGGTATCCATGAATTAGGCCTAATGCTTAATTTTGGAAGTATTATCTTCTAATGAGCAGCATGTGATAATAATTATTATTGCATATCGATGTATTTGCTTCTTTCTGTTTGATGATATTTGGTGGTATCCGCTAAGGACATCTTGTGCAAATGGTGTTCTCTGGGGAATGCAGAAACCCTTTCTGTGTTACAAGCCTTACTTGTGTGGTGCTAGTGGTTCTTTTGTAGCTCTAGTATGAATAGTTGCACAAGTGCCTGGTGAGAAGAAGGTACAACAGATGCATGCAGGGAACACTGGCTACCGGACATACTATAGAACGAGGATTTTTCAAAGGTTGTCTACCTGTGGTCCTATCAAAGTCTGTGGGAGTTTCACTCTTGGCTCCATTAGGCCCGTGCTGAGCGTGTTGGGGATTTCCCATTCAGGTTTTGTGAAGGGATAAAAGGAACTACTTTACTTCCTTGAATCAGCAGGGGTCTGTCTGTTCTGGCACAGAAGCCTTAAATTTTACCGTTTAAGCCAAAGTTTATCTTCACTTTTGTAATGCAAGGGCTGTTAGCTGATGGCTAGAGCAGCCCCTTCTAAAAATATATGTAGAGTCTGTGAAACGGATCCCTGTTTCACAGGCAGCAGCGTATGCGCAATATGTGACCTTGACTTTAATCTTGTGAACAGCGTACCCTTATCTGCAGTGTAGGATTGTAAATTGCGCTTTAGAAATGGATAAAGAAATCAGCAGGAGTTTATAGGTTCTGTTGTTAAGTAATGGGGATGAATATGCTTCTATGATGTTTATCATAGCAAAGAAAGTATCAGCTTCATTTTGTGTCGTAGTTTTAAAAAAGAAAAAGCCGCCATGTGATTTGCGGTGCAGCATTTAATCCCAAGATACCTTTCCAGTTTCAGCTGTGTGCCAGTACTCTCCTCTAAGATAGCTGTGTCTGTTTCAGTGGGAGCTTTCCAAGAGCGATAAGCAGTGGCTACCCATCCCCCAAATAAAAACCAGCACGTAGTAGCAAACACATATTCTTTAAGGGCTTCTGCCTCTTTGAAGATAGTATTTAACTAAGGTAAGATGCGCTGTCAATTTAATGTCAAATCGGTCACTGTCCCGTACTTAAGTCATGTGACAAATCATGTGTTACCTTAGTAGTATGAACATTTGTGATATACATGATTACATACAACTAACAATAATAATGTAGCTTGCCTGTTAAACAAAAAGGAAAGGCAAACTAAGCTTTGAATAACAGAATTGGCCTTTGTTTCTTCAAAACTCAAATGATGTCCCATGAACTGGTCGCCTGTACAAGAGCTTATTCTATTGTTCAGTTAAGGAGTAGCTGGGTACTGGGTCTGACCTTACACAAAAATAAGATTTTTTTACTCATATTGCTGATAATTGTTTGCACCGAGACTTCTCCTGTATGTAGGAGAATGGGAGAAGCAGGTCTTCTCCATGCACTTCAGTTAGTCCTCAGTGGCTCAGTTAGCAAAGGTCAGTTCTGTCCCCTGAGAACAGAAAAGCCTGTCTATTTGTCATATTTGGGGTAATCTGGTGTTTTGGCTGAATTTCAGAAGTAGAAAATACATTCTGGTGTGTCAGCTCAGAGTAATTTTTTTTTATAGGTAGCTGTTGCTCACATTTTATGAAACTTGTGAAGGTGAGCGTACTGTGAGCCTGAAGAGTTGTGCTCACCTCTTGATTTGCAAATGCCCTTAGTTTCTCTACTGCTATACCAGTTTGCTTGCCTTGTTAAACCAGAAATTCTACCAGCCTTGTGTCTGAGGATTTTTTTTCTCTTTCTGTTAAAAAAATATACTTGGAATTTTTTCTGTATCCTAAATTAATTTTAACACTTTTTTTTTTTTTTTACATCTACAGAGGCTGGGTTTGGGTTTGTTTGTTTGGGGTTTTTTAAGACCATTCTGCTTTATCTGGTACCTGTCTTCTACTTGTGTTTATGTCACTTTCTGCTGATTTTCTAATTATTAATAATTTATATCTGCAGATGAATCTGTTCTGTTTAACCTTTTTTCTTTTTCTTGAAGCTAAGTGACTCTGTGTATTCAGCAAAATCTTTTATAGGTAGGTTCTTTGAGCAGGTTAGCAATATGCAAGTCTCATCATGCCGTTTAAAAACCGGTTTGATAATGAGGTATAAGTTTATTTTGATTCATTGTTGTCTAAGGTCTATGCGGAACCAGAAGCAAGGCATGTGCCATTTTATGGTCAGATGCAATACTTAACTGTGAGTTCCCTGGAGCCCACCCACCCATTGCTGTCCAGAATTCAGCTAGGCAACTACAGTCCTGGGAGAGACAGCATTGCCTGGAAAGGCAAAATTATTTCATCCACGTGCAGAGATTGGCATATGTTAATTCAGTGTTTACCTCTCCTACCCAAAGGCAGCAAAAGCAATGTGTAAGTAAAGGATGAGGCTGCTTTTGTCTCCTTGGAAGATTCAGGGTAGCTAGAAGACTTGCTAATTGTGCTGGAGAGTAAGACTTGCTGAGTTACTTCATCTATAGCTCATCCTGAACAGAGAAGAAATCTTTTAAACCTACTGTTTTGTGCTCTAAAGCTGAGAGCTCCTCCTCCTACCCCTGTGCAAGGCTGGCTGGCTCTCCCCTCAGTGACTGTGAGGTCTCTGGCTGGTAACTTCCTCTGTAGCCCCTCTGTCACAGCGTGATTTGATTCTGTGAAACACATTTGGCTTTTTATTTGAGGGGAAAATATAGCAAAAGAAATTATATTTATTGAAGGAGGCTGCTGGTGGACACTTTGAAATGGTAGGATATCGGGGAAGATGCGTTTAGTGGGTGGAGAAGGTATTGCAAAAAGAAGCTGTGGTATGGGAAGTGTCACAGCTATGTGAAAAGAAACCTGTTTTGTAAAAACCAATATCTATGCTCATGTAAAGCCTTGATGCTTCCTGTCAATTTCAAGTCAGCAGTAGTTATCTAAATAAGCTATTATCTAAAGAATTGATATCAACAAGGAAGCGTGTGTGGAACATAAAGTGGATTTACCACCAAATTCAGTAGCAGCAACTGTGTGTTAGTTTCAGAGGTTTTCCTCTGCTTACATAGAAGTAACAAGTACCGTTAAGGAATTTCTTACCTTGCATTTCAGGGTTCAGGAGGCTATCGGTGATCTGCTCTGTGCAGGACTGATCTTTCAACTTATCACCCAGAGCTGGGTGATCTTTTGCTCTTCGTGGTGAGCACAGCTCTTTGTGAAGAGTAGTTATTGATATTGTCATTGTAGTATTTCAGCAATGAATAAAGTTTTATTTAACTTTAAAGTTTTGCTAGAGGAAGAAAAATTCCCTGAAAGATACAGGTAATGTGTTCTCTTTCTTGAACTGTATTACTCGGAGTAATATACATAATTCATTTTTAACTTCAGATTTGGTGTTGTAAGACCATATAAAGATGTTCACTCTACCATTACACTGGCTCTCTAATTGCCTGTGTCACATCCTACAAGACATTTAAAACTCTGTCTGGAATACAGAAATGTTGAGTGAAAAAGCAAAGTACCAAACCTCATAAACCTGATAGAGGTGATATGAACTCAGAATTTTCAGGTGAAATAATCATATATAGACATTATATTTTTCAAATCAAAATGTAGAGATAAAAAAATTTTAATAGATTTGGAAAGATACTTTACAGAACTCCATAGATGCTGCAGGGTATCAGTCACCCATTTAAAAAAAGAAAGCACTTTTAATTAAAAGATACATTATCTCTAAAATTAATGTCTGCACAAGATGTATATTAATGTATGAAAGTATTGGAACAGCCAGATGTTTTATTTAGAAAAGCACAAGATGCCTTCTTATCTCTCACTCAGAAATTGGAAATGTACCAAAATCTTGTTCCTACAAAATCCCACATCAGTGGTGCTTGCTTCCTTCCATTGCCTTTGCTGCCTCTTAGATTCTCCTGTCTTCCTCCATTGTTACGAAGTTGCTATATGTGTACTGATTTTTTCCTAGACTATTTCTGTATATTTCCATATTATGCATATCTGATTTAGTTTGTTTTGGGTTTTGGTTTTTGGGTTTTTTTTAAATATGAAATGTAAGATTAGTAATTAAAGAGTGTATGTAAGTTTTCAGACAGGTGTGATCTACTTCTGGTGTCCCTGCACTTATACTGGAATTTCCTCTGCAAAATCAGAACCTGTCAAGTGAAGCTCTTCAAATTTCTACTGTATGTTACAGTAGCAATTCCCATATTTGAGCTGCTCTCCAGAATTCAAGGGTATTCCCAGTCTAAGGACAAAAAGACAAATGTAGAGGTGAGAGGTTAGTTTTTGTTGATCAGCTTGATTCGTTACATACTTGGTATCAGAGAGATGCTGCAGAGGTATCACTTGGATGGGAAAAGACTGTCACTGAATTCAGGAAGACCATACTGCAGAGTGCTGCATAATAAAAAGCACTGATATGAGAGGCTGATAAATATGTAGACGGCACAGTATATTTGCAGAGCAGGAGGCTAGTGGGATGCTTAACTTGGAGATGATATTTAGGGAGTAGGATGCTGAGCTCTCAAATGTCTCAGGCTTTTTAAAATAGGTTGTCTTGGCCCAAGCCATCGATGCAGATGTTTTCCTGTATGTCACACTAAAATACTAGTAAGGTGGGATTTTTAATTTTTATACTTCACTGAACTTAGAAACTCAAAAATGGAAGTAAAAAAAAAGTTTCCTCTTAGGAATACGTCAGTTTGGGATTTTTTTTTTTTTTTTTCCTCTTCCTAAGTTAATAATGCTGATAGTGTTACCATGTCTGCATATTGAGAACCACAGACTGGTTCCTGTCACATTTGTTAGGAGGAGATGTGTTTTGTGGAGGTACTAAGAAAAACGTGCTGTCAAGAACTGGAGGTGTGGGAAAGGGATGTCAGAGTTATGGAAAAATGGGGGTATAGAGGGCAGGGAAGCATAAAGAACATAAAGGCCACAAAGCAGTAAAAAGTCAAACTTAATTAGTTTCATTGCTAATGAGGCAAGTTGCTACACTCCTGGAAGTGTTTGTGGCAACGCAGCTAGATCCTGTGCCGTGGTGCTCTTTGCCCCTTCACCTTCCGTCCTGCCATAGAGAAGCAATAGTCTGCAGGGTGCCTGTGACCCCAGGCAGACAGCTGTTGTGAGAGTGTCATGCAGGAAAATGTTAAGTCACTTTTTTTCTGGTATCTCAAATACACATAGAAAATTGGAAGGCGAGTCTTTGGGACAGAAATCTTTCTCTCCCCTCTATTTTATTTCTTCCTTCTTGCTTTCAGGGTTGTACTGATTCACTCCTCCTTTCTTGTAGCGGCTAGGGGAGTATGGATTTTACAAGAGTGGTCTCTGTGCTCAATCAGATTAGTCCCTGGAACAAGAAGATCTAAAATGCTTTTAAAAGAAAGCTAAGAACATGACCGGACAGGATTTTTGTCACTTATGTTCTTCTTAAAAAAGAGAGATATCCAAGGATGTGATCTTTTGGCAACATAGTTAGCTGAGGAAGGATAATTACACAACTAAGCTTACTTCTGGCAATATGCAGAATAATGTCCTAAATTAAAATTTGGAAAGATGACAGGAAGCTCATTTGGACAGGTATTCATTAATTAAATTAATGTTGTGTGAATTAATTTCATTAATGCACAATTAAACACCAAATATCGCTGTTCGTACCCCTTTGCAAACTTATGAACAGGTCAGGTGAAGTTACAGAGTCATCAGAAAGTTTGTCCTGTAATTTCTTCCTGAGCAAGAAATCGAAGCCCAAGATTTTCCACTTTTTTATGTTCATGCCACACAGTGCATTAAAGTTGTCATCATTCAGTGATTTGGAACTGATCGGTATTAGTAGTGGGTACAAATGCATGTTGCCTTTCTTTATAAACAAGGACTTTGTATTGCTGATGAGTAAAATACACTGTTTATCTGCTGTGCCATTCATTTCCCAAGTAACTTATTAAGGAGTGTAACTTATTAAATATGTGACTGGGAGTGACATTTTTATTATTTGTATATCTGCTTGTAATTTCTTTTAGTGTAAACAATTAGAATTGTCACATAACAAAATGTTACTCAGCTGCTCTGGCAGTATGCAACTTTTTTAAAATCTGTCATCATCTTTGATTCATCACACGCTAGGAAAATACTTGTTACAGATTTACTCAATGTAGGAGTGCGTAAGCCCAGTGAGCAGAATGGGAGACTCTTTAATACTCTGTCTGACCTCAGTAATGATAGACAATGTGCTTTGACAATGCATGTTGCCTTCTGATGAGACTGGATACAAGCAGATAAATAAGAGTAGTTAACTAACAAGAACCCCCCCCCCCCCCAGTATTATGTGGTGGGAAGCTGACTGAATTGATATTCAGACAAAACTGTAGGTGAATTATTGAATTCCACTGTTACTTGGTCATAGAGTTTGTGTTCACAAGCAAACAAAACTTTTGATTAATGAATAACAGCTTTAAAATGCATTCCCTTAGGAATGCGAATGCCTGAGAAGTAATGTATTGTGGAAGGTGGTCATGAAATGGGGCAATATGATAATAATCCTATTCTTATCACCTTAGCATGGATATTTAGTGACAGGTACAATGCTGCTGAAACAGCTTAATAATGCAAATGTGGGATGACTGGTTGCCCTTCTAAAAAATGAGATAATTTAATACTAATATTAGCGAAGAAAAACATTGACCATTTAAATTCATCAGAAGTTAATTGGAAGACTTGCAGTACCTAAGAAATAAACTAAAAACCATATGAGATATGTTTTGGGTAATGTGACATTAAATGCAAGATACTTTCAAACACAAAAATAACCTTTCAGGGATGGCTGCAAAGGTGTATTTTGAAGATAGAATAAGAAAGAGTGTGACACATCTGAACAGCACAGTAGCAGGCTTCTCTTTTTCCTGGGGCAGAGCAGCCCCTGTGAGTGGGACTCACAAACTCTTTTCCATTCTGTTGTTTACAACTATTTCTGATTTGACTGAAGTGGATGTCCCTGCCAGTTTTTTTCTCTGGTAATGAAATGAAGCCCTCTCTTTTAAGGATTGTTAACTGTCTAGTTAATGTGTGATCAGTGAACTGTCTTGGTATTTCTCCAGACTCACCAAGAGCAGGAATACAGAAGGAAGGGAGAAAAACTATGACAGTTGTAATGGGAAAATCACTTGCTATGTACATTAAATGTCCCCAGAAGCCTTCATAATTTGCAAAGCTGGAGTCTTTGTGAGAATCTTTCTTTTTTCTTTCTTGAAATTTTTTTGTGGAATTTGTCTTTGATGTAGGTCTTGTTGAAACCACAGCTATAAATCTGTCATTTCTTGGGGAAATGTGAATTTCAGTGAAACTATTCCAAGTTCGTGCTCAGGTGAAACTCCCTAAAGTGTATATGCTCTTTGTCCTTCAGGGTCCAGTTCCAGAGTAACAGATTACCTTCTCTGTTGATTAGAAAATTAATAACTTGTTTTTCTTCTGCAGAGTAAACCCAAATTAAAGGCTCTGATTTGGGGTTTAGGTTGAAATTCAGCTTATTATATAGCAGCTACTGATGTAGTCCCACCTATCTAATGGCTCTATGTTGTTGAAGGGATTACCATGCATTGAAGTGGTTCTCCTATGAACAAAACACTGCAATTTTAGCTCCAACATAAAGGAAATCTATTTTTTGGGAAGCAACTTTTTTTTTTTTTAATCATAACAATTTAGGATTTGTGAAATATTTTCCTGGAGAACATTAATCATGAGTGGCGATTCCTGTTTCAGTTGCATTCTTTAAAGACTTGCCAGTCTCTGTAAAACACAGAACTGAAGGAGGAGATGGGGTATGAGGAAAGGGAAGGGAGTCAGATGTCTGGGACAAAAAGCAAGCTTCTTTAGTATTCCTTCTCATCTCACAAAGAGCTATTTCAGTAGTAATTTTCACAGTCAAGTTTAGTTTAAAACTTTCTGTCTTCTATTTCTGTAGAAACTTAGGGGGGTTTGGTTGGAAAATAGGATTTAAAGTGATCTTTGAGTATAAACTACTGCTTGGAAAGAAACCAGACTTCTGGGAATAAGGAAGGAAGTAATGGTGATTTTATTAGGAGCTGCCTTATGTCCAGGCTCGGTGAAGCTCACCTGCAGAGCATAGCAAGCATCACTGCACCACAGGGCTGTGGAGCCAACACTGTCTTCTGGTGAGCACTGCTGTGGACCTGGCTTCATCTGACCTGCTAAGAGAGATGTGGGGACGGAAGACAAAGCCCTCCTGTGGCACTACACCAACCCTCCTTGAGATGTAGGCTGTATAGAAACAAACCCTCCCTCCAGCCCCCATTTTTCATTATCAACTTGCCCAAAGGGTCTAATCCAGTGAAAGGCTTTCTAAGGGGTGAGGCCATCTATTTCTCGCTCATATAACACCCTCTTTATTATCCTTAGAAGCCTGTAATAGTATGAGGTTGAGTACTTCATGAATGATGAAAAAGTATAAATCTTAGTGAGTTATATCAATAGGGTTTTTTACTGAGTTTCCTTTCAATCTGGTATTTTTTAAGGGTTAGGAAAAAACTTCCCCTTCCTGCCCCCCCCCC
>NW_020799095.1:83962990-83967072 GCF_003259725.1 Athene cunicularia | reverse complement strand
CCCCCCCCCAATTTCAAATTTAAAAAAAAATGGTTTTGTTGGAGTATTTATATTCTGATTAGCTCAAATGAAAGGCAGAGCCAGATTTTTAGCTTGTGGGAACTGAAGCTACTCATTCAAAAAAAAAAAAGAAAACCTGTTCCTTTGCATGTGTGGACTATTGCAGAGTTCAGAGTATATAATGCTTGTTTGAAGTTATTTGGTCAATTCTCCAAGCTTTGCATCACTGAGTGTGCCAACTCCTGAGAGATTAAATAGCTGTTACCGTCAGAAATTTAATGATTTTTTTCTTCCATTTGTGCAAGTACAGAGAATGATAGGTGTAATTGTAAAGTGTCATGAGGATCACACTGCAGCACTTCCTGTATAAAATTCAGTGCCACTGAAGTGAAGGAAACGGTACCAAATAATCTCATGACAGCTGTCATATTTCCAAAAGTGTCTGATCAAATTTTTAGTTTAAATTCTACATACCTTGTGGGCACATCCAACCTCTAATATCAGTCACTTCTGCTTCCGTTTCCTTCCATTCTAGAGGTAGAAATGTGATTACGTACTAAACTAATCAAATAGCAGTTAATTTACAATGATCTTCAGGTTTTGTATTTCAGTGTTACATGTAAAACAATTTATAATGAGTGGGGATTAGGAAGTTGGAGAAAAAACTGCCTTTGGCTAGTTCCTACTTCTTCAAATGCCTCCTAAACTTTATGTTTATAGAACATACTTTGTCTTTAAAAATAATCTGGGTTCTTACGTGGGTTGTATTGAAACAGCATGAGAATTTCTCAAATGAGTAAAATGATATCTGTAATATAGGTATAAAAAGCTTCCAGATATGGGGGGGTGGGACGTGGAAAGGAGCTCTCTTGTTTTTTTGCTTTAGGACAAGAGATTAGTTTTTATATTTTTTTTTTTTTATTTTTTTTTTTTAATAATCTATCTACATGACTTGGGGTCTTTCTATTCACTATGCATCTCCCTTTTTTTTTTTTTTGGCTGTAGATTGAATTTTCCTGTTGTTGGAGAACAGAAATAGCTGTATCCAGAGAAAGTTTACTGTTTAGGCTTTTAATGTAATTGAGTTATGGACAGTGTTGTGTGCATTGCATCTGCTTCACTGTGCTATATATTCTTTGTGGAATGACTCAGAAGAAAACAGTCTAATGTATGTAGTCTCTGGGTATATGTTGGTTGGGATTCCCAGCTTGTAGACAGGAATATGAGATGAGAAAAAATGACAGAATGAGAAAAAATAATAGAATGAGGAAAAAAAGGAGGAACATATTCCTATCAAAACTGATTGTTTCTTACTGTCTTTTTACTGAACAGTCATTACAATGGATATAAAAATATAAACAAATAAGTACAAATAAATTGGTATATATATATATAAATCCAGGAATTTTAGTCTCACTGTGGTGAGAACACAAAGTCCCTAACAGTTATCTTTCTTAGCAGAAGGAAATAAGTGTTTAAAAATGGAAGGGGGATAGGGGGGAAAAGAGCATGGGATGAGGATGGGGAAAATTTACACTGAATGCCTTTCTTGTAGCCCTCTGTCAGCAGAAGTTGGAGAGAGGAAGCCCATAGTTTGCTCCTGTAGAAAAAAAAAATCTCTGTACACTGTGCAGTAACTGATGTCATGAGGTTTATCACTTTATCCTGATTTTCTATGGAGGCAAAGTACCAGATATTTGGTGTTTATACAAAATATTGAGAAATAGTCACTGTCCATCTGGAAATTAACTTCTTCAAAGCAGGTGTCTCACATGAAACCTGTGTGGTGTTCTGTGCAGCTAATTGCCTAGGTTCCTTCTAGGTTGACTACTGGGGAGCCACTAGTTGTGTTGTGGTGGTGACTATGTGACGTAACAGGGATTACTCCCATTCTGGTATTTATGGCACAAATGCGGAGAACAGTTTTAAGAAGTAAATGAATCTGGAATGAAATGTGTAGAACCAATTGTTGTATGTACTGGGTTGGATGCATTGTTTAAATCATCATTGTGTCAGAACATTTTGACCAAGCTTTTTTTCTCCCTTAATAGTTTGCATTTTGGATACTCTTACTTTGAAAGGTGGTGGGGGAGACTGAGAAATTTGACTGAACCAGATTTACAATGGATGTGATCTTACAGTTCTTTGAAAATCAAGTCCTTCTTGAGGTAACTGTAACTAAGGACACAAATAAGGGCACCCTGACATACTACTTTTTAAATGGTTTTATTTAAACAATTTGATTTTATGCTTCCTTTGCTTAGATTTCAAATCTTTTCCCTTATGTTTTCCAACCCTCTGACCCATACCTTGGCCTTTCTGTGCTCACTGGGAATCTTTACTATTTTAGAAGGTGGTGATGATATGTTTAGGTGTTTCATTTTTAAATCTGCTGGGTGATCCCTTTGCTGAAAAATGTTCATGCAGTTTTGCTAAAAATAAACAGGAATTACAAATGAATTTCATTTTAATGACAAATAAGTAGCTTTAAAATGCAAGTGATAAGAACCAAACTTATTGTTGTTGCCTTAAATGTACTTGTTTTGAGGGAATATGGTGATATTATGTCTGCAAGCACAAATTCAACAAGAAGTAGAAATATTCAGGATATAATAAGTCCTCATTACAGAAACTCAGTAGTATTCTGTCATGTTTCTTCTAGTTATAGTTTTACACTAACAAGTCTGAGAAAGTATTTGAAAATTAACAATGCAGAAATTAGCTCTGCAATATTAGCAAATTTCTATCAGTTTTCCACTTATGATAATACTGTTTGTTATTAATTTGATCATTCATTGTAATAAATAATATTCATCTCACTTAAAATTCCTCTCCGTCCTCACTTCATGTTACAGAATCAATTCCTGAATTTCTTAGCTTGCATAACTCTCTACTTGCCACCTGGCATCCTTTGCCCATGTAAAGAGTAGGTGCGTTCAGTAATCTCTGGTTTGTGCAGCACAGGTAGAAGTGGTCCCTAAAGAAGGATCAGGCTTCAGCATGGATAGGGAACTCCAGCAGCTCCAGCATTTCAGTGTGGTTATGATAGTTATGGAGACTCCAGATATGAAATTGGTACTCATACTCAGGATCCAATCCTGCAGTTAGTTGTGGAGGCAGAGTATGTTATGTGTGGTATTATCTAGATAGTATTTTCCAGTATCTTGTGTCAGAAACTGAGTAAGATATATTGTATGAATGTTGTGTCTGGTCTTTTGGTCTTGTCATTTATTCAAATACGGCAAGACTATACAATCTGGGGGGAAGACCTTGATTTTTAAGTGCGTAATGTTTTCTCAGCTGCCTTGAGGCAAAACGCAATAGCTGGTGTTTGGCAGAGCTGTGATTTTAAGCTCAGAGTTCAGACATTAGGGAAACTGTGGAATATTTGTTTTTCCATGCATAATCTTTTATTCATTCTCAAAGCTAGTGTAGTGTTAATGAGGCCATTTGTATTTAGCACTTTGAATAATTTATGGTGAAATTATAATTCTCTTTCATTTCTAATGTCGTTAGTATTGAAAGAAGCCCTTTAATTGAGAGGAATTACACCATGATTTAGTGAAGCACAGCAAAATATTCCTTAGGTGCATAGTTATAAAAAAAAAAAAAAAAAAAAAAAAAAAAAAAAAAGCAGCAGCAACTGCAAAACTCGTTTTTGTAGGCAAAAGTATCCACTGGAAGGTTGTTACCAAACATGAAATTCTGTATATTTGTATCAGTAGTGTCAGTCTATTATTGGGTTCATGATGCTCATATATTTGTATTCTCTTAGTACCAGCATAAATGGGATTAACTTCACAGGTGCCCCAAATCCTAATTTTATTTAAAGGTAGAGCATCCTGATAAACAAAGTTGCAAAGGAGAAAAGTAGTTGACTGAATGGACTTGTATTGAGCTGAGCTGCATCAGAACTCAATCCCTTGTACTGGAATTCTCTTGTGAATGCAAATTTATTCTAGTTAGAAGTGTGCCAGACTCTCTTCAAAGATATCCACCAGTAACTATGGTTAATGTAGGCATTTTAGTTAGTTTTGTTCTGTCAGGGAAGGGAAGGGAAGGGAAGGGAAGGGAAGGGAAGG
>NW_020799095.1:83908446-83962940 GCF_003259725.1 Athene cunicularia | reverse complement strand
AGGGGAGGGGAGGGGAGGGGAGGGGCACTTAAGGTGAAGTATCTTTTCTTTCTTTAACAAAAGAAGCCCTGATAAAAAACAACCTTGGTATGCTGTCAGAAGTTGTTTTTGTTGAATGCTGATGCTGTTTGTAGACGTTAATTTTGATTAAGTAAGGCTGAAAGCAGATGTGATGACTTCTAGGTTATCACTTTGCCAAAAATCTCAAAATGTGCAGTTAGATAAGTGGTAGAGAAGGTAGAAAAGAGCTGTAAGGGATGAGAGTCTCTAGATTCACATCTGCTTTTCCTTATGTTCTGCTACAAGAAGCAAGATGAAAACACTAATTATCCTCTTAAGGGGATACTTAGGTACATACATTCATATACCTACCTCAGTACTGCATACACAGGCATATTTGTGCATGTTTGTAAATAAAGGTGTATACTATGTACTTGAAGGAAACACTTAATCACCTTGGATGCCTTGAATACACTTCTGGAGCAGTTCTTCGTTTGATGTAACAGACTCTAGTGAGCTGATTTATGTAATTTTGAGATTCTGTTGCTATTGCCTGTTATTATATCCCTCTTACTCCCTTTGTTGATAGATTATTAAAAATGTTGCACTTTTTTAATTGATACCTGGACTTCTAGAGTGCATGCAGACCCCTGAGAGTGAAGGTGTCCTGTAGATGCCATATGAAGAGATAGCAATATGAGCACCTCTTAATATCTTATTCAAGAAATCAGAATTTCATTTGTTTCAAAGATCATTTAAGCTTCTGTGAAGATCATAACCCAGCTCTTTAACTTGGCCTGGAAGCAAGAAGGTAATCAGTGCAGTATGTTTAGGAAGTGCTGATTATAGTGTATTTGTTAATGGTTTAACTCATACAAAGTTCAGCAGAGCCTCACAATCACTTCAAAGGCTCTTCATCAGACCTTGATGCCTTATTCTCATATTTGAATGAAGCTTGCTTCTTCTCCACAGAGGTGAGGTCTCTGTGACCTGAAGGCAAAGTTCTACTCTAGTTATTCATTGTGGTAGAGCTGGAAACTCAATCAGACTTCGATTGGGTTCTTTTGACTCACTGGACTTTAGAAAATATTTTTTTTTTGTCATGTTATAGCCCTTCAGAGGTCAGAGAACCTGACCTCTGAAATGATATGTGTACCCAATGAAGGGTTATGTCTCTGGAGAAGCCACAAAGTCTTGCTTCTAAACAGTATCCAGCAGTGGATTTTTGTTCTCCAAAGTTAGCTTCCAAGTAATGACCAAACCTCCAAAATCTGTGTCAACAGATGCAGTGATTTTTAGTTTTCTTTCAGTAAGCTGTAACATGCTGGACATCAGTGAAGTTAAAAAAAATAGAATATCTGGAAGCTGCATGCTGTTATTCCTACTAAAAGCAGTCCTGTGTTAGGTAGACATAGCACTGAGGGATCTGGTGTAGTTGGGAACTGTCATTGTTAGGTTAATGGTTGGACTGGATGATCTTCAAGGTCTTTTCCAACCTAGATGATTCTGTGAAATTCCCACCATAAATTATATTGTCTTAAATAATTACTCAGAAGCCATACTGAAACTCCTATATTTCACATTTCTTCTCGCTATAGAAAGCACACTGAAGAATTGTTGCTGTCTGCTGTGTGTGATTTCAGTTTACATTGATGATTGCTTACTGGTGAAAAGGTGATACAGGAGATGTTGGTCAAGCATTATACATGGACTTTTCAAGCATTAAAGCTCTCCCTGGTTTAGTAATGCAGTTTTTTTCTGACTACCGGAACAATTAGGAATTTAAAGCAAGTAAGGAATAAGTTAGGAGTGTAAGCCAAGACATAGGTATGTATGGGTCTGAGGAGGTGTTTCTCCAGCAGAGTTAGGGAAAATTACCCTGTTTTTGCAAAGTTCTGAGATCATCTTCTGAAATGTGTGTTCTGGTCCTCTACCCTGTGCTCTCCATCTTCCTGTCTCTCTCAGAGAAAGGGCTTCCAGCTGGACCACTGGGGCTGGAATGAGTTGTCAGATTTATCATGCATTAGAAATAAAGGGAGATAGCATTTTTAGCCAGAGCAGGTGGAGAGGTGCTCCCAGCTTGTCAGAGGAGAAATACTTGTTGAAGCCAAGTGGGTGAAGGTAGATATTAAATAAAATGATGCTCACAGGGGAGACAGAAGAATACACTGACCATGAAAAAACAAAGTCTAGAGGTTAAGCTATAGTTTCTTACTAGTTGGATGCAATTCTGAAGCACCATTCTGGTTTGAGCAAGGTAGACTAACAATCTACCTATTTTTCAGATGAAAGTAGCTTGGTTGATGAGTGTAGTTATGTATTGTAGCAAAAGACTTCCCACCACAGGCCAGGATAGTCTTTTCAGACCTTTCGTCTTCTGGCCAACAGTCCACTCACTCTTCATTTTACAGTCTTTGAATTTACCTATAGTTCCTATTGGTAACATGGTTATTTGGTTTGATGTGTTTGTCTCTGAAAGATAGTCCATATTTCTGCTGAAGGGATACTTATGTTTCTCTTATTCTTATATCCCTGAAATTCATCTTCACAGTCTGGTCCTGGCAATGGACTGTTTGCTGGATGGTATAAATAAATCAAGGCCTTCAGCTGTCAATGGGGAACCTCGTGTGAAGAATTTCTACTGGAGAATATCTTTATTACTGGTTTGCAGTAGCAGCCTCTTTGCCAGAAAAAGCCAGCAGAGGGAGGTACTGTTTCATTTGCCAAAAAAGACATTTCACTTCGACTTGTCATCAGGAAGAAATGACTGCTGGGAAGTAATTCTGTAGGGCCTCCACAGTTGGGGTAACTGATTTTTCCTGTCTGTCATTCAGTGTTCATTGCATGTACCAATTCTTATGTAGGTGTTTAATTATTGCTATGATTGCCTGTTCAACCCAAGGCTCTAGCTCCTAGCAGCTCATAATGATTTGAGTATTTCTGTGTAGCAAAATGAGTTTGAAGGGAGAAGGGGGTTACTTTTTGGTTTTCTCCTATTTTGAACTTAGTTTCTCTTCTCCTAGAAACCATAAAATAATTTGAAAGGCCTTCTGTATATCACCGCACAATTCATTTCATTTATGTTGTAGGGAATACTTAGGATCACTAATTTGTCTTAGATTTTATATGAATCCAATTAATTCAGGTTACAGAGAAAGAAACAGAACTGACTAGAAAAGTCAGTTTCAAACATTATCTTTGCATGTTGTTGTAAGCTTGTGGCTCATTTATGGGAAGGATAGGAGGTAAAGTAGAGCAGGAATATGCTGCTAGAATGTTTAGCTAATGTCTGCTATTAATGACAATTATTATTAAGATTCCTTAAACGTTGCTTTTTACCATTGTCTTTTCATCTCCAGTGGAAATTCTGAATGCCTCTTTCTTACACAAAAGTGAATGTTTCTGTGAAAATTTCAGCAAAACAAGAACATTTTCCAGTAATGCAAGAATGGGGAATATGTTCTCTTTCAACTCTTCTTTCATTTGATCAGTTGCATCAGAGGAAAGGAAAAAAAAAAAAGACTGAAAGATGGTAGTATCTTCACTAGGGAGGTGTGAAAGCTAGTTTCGGTTTGCATTTGTTACAGTTGTTTGAAGACTTGCATAAATATGAATCACTTGTGATTTATATTTCATCCAAAGATGACAAGACGGTAGGCTACAGTATGTTATTCGCATGTAGCTGAGGCCTCTGATTCATGCCCACAAGTAAGGCTTCAGCTGATCTCACACAACCCATTAAAGGTGTCTGTGGAAATAACATCACTGACTGCAGTCGGTATTATCACGCCCCAGTGAGCAAGAAGTGAGCACTAAATAAAGCTGTGTCTTACAGGTAGGCCAAATGGACGAAGGTGGATGCTGATTGATCCCTTTACCATGGTCTCATTTAGCACAGGAGCTGGCAAATGATGAAATTTAATGGAGTGTGGTTTGTTTTTTTCTGTGGCTGTGAAAGATAGATTTCACAGGGTTGGATGTCATTTCTTAATAAATAGGTGTGGTGATTTACGCCCTGCCGGAACCCAAGACCACGTTGCTGTTGTCCCTCCCCCACCCTCAGATGAGACGGGGCAGGGAGCTGAGATAAGGAAAAATTTAATACAACAGTGTAACAAATAATAAACTGAACAACAATAGCAATAACAATAACAATAAACAGTAATAACAATGAACAGGACAAGACATATACAGAGATATACCACAAGGATAGAGCAGCGAAGGGTAGTGATGATGAACAAAAGCTGTTCCTGCTCTTCCTGCGCTTGGGTGTCCAGACCTGACGACAGCATGGTATTGAATAACCCAGCTAGAGCTCCCTCCCCACTGCTGGGGAAACTTAACCCTATCCTCACTGAACCAGGACATAATCCACCCCTTTATTCTATACCATCTGCATCATGTCCGGCTGCCATTTGGCAGTTAACAAAAAACAATTAACAAAGGCACAGCATAATTCACGGTATGTTCTCACCCAGAATCAAGTCTCCCCGTGGTACGCATCGGACCTCTCCATCCTCCTGCATCATCCACCAGGTGCACCCAGGTCCTTGAGCAAAAGCAATCCTGTGGATGGGTTTGCCTTTGCCTGGTGCAGGACTAACCCAGACCATTTTTCCCAACACCATAGAAAATCCTTGCTTTCTTTTGTACTCACTGTCGTGGATGAAAGTATTGACATGGTAATGATTTAGTAAAAATAATCTAGATTTATTAATAGCTCACAACAATTTGTCAGTACAAAATAACTCAGAAACAAAAGTGACTTATTCAGATCCTAAAATGACAAGATTCAATCTAATTTACTTAAAAGTACTTTAATTTATACATATATATATATACACATGCACATACACAAAACAGACATACACATACAGAAACAAAGGTATTTTGATTCAGTAAAATGAACACAAAAGGGACAAACACACAGGAACAAGGACAAGGGTATGTACCCACACATACCCCCCAATAAACAGGGAGAGAACAAGTGAAATAGGAGCTAGCTCAAAGAAAATTTCCCTCTCGAGTTTAGAGCAAATACTCACAATGCCTTGTCATTCCTCAACGGGCAATAATTGAGACTCGAGTGGGTGGACTTTGCCCTGGCCTTCTGTCTGGAGCAGACGACACCTTAAGGGTTTTGGTACCTGAGAGGCATCCCAGCTCAGGGGAGATGCTGGTCACAGGCCCGCTTCAATCCAGAAGAGCTCAAAGGGTCTCTGGTGATCGCAATTTATAGAGTCCAAGATAATTGACTTTTGTCAAATACTATCTGGTGCCTTCCAGCAGTTGCACAAGAATTTGAATAACATGCAACCCTGTTATTGTTCCATCTGATCACATCCCAGGCACAGGTGTGCCAGGCCATCAGGAGATGATGGGCCATTATAACCCTTTCCGAGCAATCAGAAGGGGGCAGGAGCCAGGCTCGTTAAGGTTATTAGTCCTTATCTCCACAGATTGGTGTGTGGCTTGGGGAAATGTGGATGGAATCACACCTAGCACCAAGCAGCCCAACAAGGAGGGCAGGGAGGGGTAAGAATTGCACCACCACACTCACATAGACCTTAATATCAGCAAGTTGTAAACTATAAGCCACAAGCAGGGGCTCATGTACATAGAATAGTGCCAGTGCTTACTGGAATAACCCTAGTCACCTAAATAGCTTTTGTGGAGTTGTTATGGCCCCTGCTGAAGAGTACAGCAAACGAGGAGGGTGTATGGTATTGACTGTAAACTGTTCTAATGTTCTGTCTGCTTTGCTGTAGGTAATAAGCAATGAGAGCAAATAATGCAAGCCAATAGCATGTGGAGAAAAATAATGGGAACTTATTACAGATAAATGTAATTGCACATTTCGCGCTTTGCTTTTTGTAATCAGTCTGTCAAGTCAAACACTAAAATACATTAATTAAACACCATTTTCCCACAGAACTCAGTCACTTGTTAGCAGCCCTTAAAATATTGATACCATTATCCAGGTTGTTCTCAGTCCAGTGCGGATCAGCATTTGGCAGTCGGGTTGAGCAGTGATTGCTTGAATTGATGAACTCAGTGGATTGGCAGTGGGAAGCAGAACGTGCCCCATGGCTGTGCGCTGATTTCTGCGTTACTTCTCCGGGACTGTAGCAATTAAGTCAAATCATGCTGAGGAACAGTGTCTCCTTTAACTGCATGGTAACTGTTCAGACTGGGCATCTATGTATATCAAGGACTATGCTTTTGTGGTCTTTTGAAGAGCTTGTTGTCCCTAAGCAAGGGAAACAAAACATTACCTTATCTAACAGACCAGGAGTGTTTAGGTGAGAGGCATGTCAGTACTTAAAAAAACATACACTGGTTTTGATAGCTTTTGTTTAAATTGATGCCAAACTGAAACTGAAGGTACAGTTAACAATATTTATTAAATGTTTAACCCCAAAAATATCCACCACAAGCAAATCTTAGTAGGATTTTTTTTTTCTTTTGATGTACTTCATTAATGGTTTTGCAGAACCACGATCTTTATCTGTCTGTTTATGTGTGAGCATATCATGCCCTGTATCATCATGAGAATTCAGGAACTTTTATAAAGGTTGCATGTATTACATAGTTAAAGCCACTTTTGATATTTAATTTAGGAGCATCCCAGGGGGAAGCTACGTTCTTATGCAATGGACAGAGTGAGCTGCCTCTAAAGGGCATCTGACTTAGATGATGAAAATAACCTATGGTACCTGATGTGATACTATCTGCTAAAACCTCACTGCGTCCAAATGATATCACACTTGTCTACAACCTCAACCCTCTTCTCCCTGTTTTGTTGTTGGTTGTTCTCTTGCTTTTGTTTTGGTGTATGAAAATCTGTCATATTTATCTTTTGATAGATAATGCTTTATTTTGCCTTCAGCTTGTTTTCATATAATCTATTTCATACTGGTTTTGTTAATATTGCTGTACTTACGATGTATGCTGTCTCCCCAGGGCATTGGCTCTAGCTATTTTCTAAGTAATATTGTGTATATAATCCCACTGAATTGCAATTATATTCACCAATCAAAATTCATTACTCTGTACAGTTACTGCCTTGTAACTACACATTTTGTTCTTCATTATGAAACTTTTGGCAATGTAACTGGCAGCCTGTAATCAGCTGGAGTGCAGGAATTTTGAAGTGCCGGGGCTGTGAGAAATAATCTGTGAAGCCACAGTGCAGGTTAGCTTGTTTTGGTGACTGTGGTAGATTCACAGGATAGCAAAAGGTTAAGGAGGTGGACATGGAGCAGCCACATGGAATGTGGGAATTATTTTTGGAAGTGATACTCCGTCAAAGATTGGAAATGAGTAGTACCAAGAACATTTTCAGGGATTAAAAAAGCAGGTTATATAATACCAAATAGTAATAATTTAGCCATATAGGAGCTGGGTGACATGGCATGGGTTTATGATGGGGTGTGGAGGAGAAAGCTTACTCTCCATGTGCCACCAGGCCATTGTAAGGAGTGCCTCCATGGTTTCTCTATGCTCCCCCTGCTCTAGACCATCCTCTGGGTGGTAGGTCTGTACATAACTTAATAATTACTAAGAGATTTAATAAAGATGTATCCACCTTGTTCTACTCTCTGTTCATGAAATGATGTCTTTAAATTTCTTCGAAGTCTGATGGAGTCCCCTTTTAGGAAAGCGTGCTTTTGTCAGAAGCAAGAATTTTACTTCCAAAAGATTAATCCAGGTAGTTTCTTCTTGCCTTTTTGAGGCGGTCAGACTACATACAGTTGAGTCTTCTCACCTGGTCTTAAACTCTAATTTTAAAATGTTCCAAATTAAATTATGTTTTTTCGCTTAAGAGATAGAAATGTTCTGTTAAACTAAATGGTCCCCAGGCATTTCTGAGGCTTTGTGTTCATGTGCCCTCATGAAGTTTTACAAAGAGCCAAGACAGGCACACAGACATGGCAGATGCTTTATTAAGAGGTGAATTGTAGCACAGAACAGAGAGCTGGGCTGGGGCTTTCTTCAGCACGACAGACTGGCTCATGTTGGTTCCCAAAGAGTTCCCCTTGTAAAATTAATCTGCAAGAATGTTAGCATATGAATATTACATCTTATGAACTGATACTCTTGCTGAATAACTTCCTGTAACTAATGCTGACACATTGAATGGTTTTCAATACTCCTAGTGAAAAAAACTACATCCGAAATGTGATTTTATCAAAATAGTTGGTATATTATTAGATCAATGAAGTCAGTTACACATTCCAAACATAATAGTATGTAAATTAAACTAAAAGTTAATTTTACATTTTCCCTGAGCAATGAAACTATGTCATGATGGATATTGCGTTTTGATTTTTTTCTGGTTGATCATACTACAATTTTTTTCTCCTGTTACTTCCCATAAACAGTATAATTTCATAGTGCTGACAGCCTATATACTAAATA
This sequence comes from Athene cunicularia, assembly GCF_003259725.1. Classification (NCBI taxonomy): domain Eukaryota; kingdom Metazoa; phylum Chordata; class Aves; order Strigiformes; family Strigidae; genus Athene; species Athene cunicularia. The sequence continues at coordinate 83,954,519 of NW_020799095.1, read as the reverse complement.
CCACAGTGAAACAGGAAGAACTATATAATTCTGTAAATACTTACAAATCTCTTTGGTTAATGGGCGCTCAATAAAATTAAAATAGCAAATGTTATTAAACCAGGGAAAAAGCACAATGAACGTTATTAATGTTTGTTTCTTTGGTGGTGTTATGCACGTGCTGCATTATTTTTTCTTTCCTTTAAAAATATAGTTTTATTGAAATAAGACAGGAAGGAAAAAACTACAGCATAAAAGTGTAATAGCAATAAAGATTTTTGTTTCAGTGCAGTCTCAAATGGTGAGAGAGCCTATTTCTTTTTTTGGGCAGTATTGAGAGTATTGAATGCTGTTCTCTGTTTTCAATTAAACAGCAACATTAAAGATAAAATAAAACTTTAAATATTAATAATTTTTCCTTCCTCAGCCACATATTCTCCCCTGTTTTCTAAGTAATATACCCAGAGGAGGAATTTTTAAAATGACCAGCTTTTTTTTACCTCTGTTTCACAGAACTGCAGTATTGTCCTTCATAATGAGCTACATAATGAATCACTTAGGGGGCCTTTACCTAGAGATCTTTTAGTCCATATTACCTCACAGGAGCATTGGTTGGGATGGAAAGCGCCTATCCACTATTGGTGGGTGGTTTGTGTTTGAGGAGCCTCAGCTGGCTGCTTGTTTTTTGCTCGTGCTGTACTGTTGTGTTATCACTTCAGTGTTGTCAATCTCCTTAGGGCTGGAAGGATCCAAAAATGGTGGTTGTCTGTCTCCAGAGGAGCATCACTAGGCTGTGCTTGTGGTGCCCATAAGAGCTAATGGGCCAAATGGCATCTTTGTGTGGGCTTTGTTGAGAAAGAGTGTTGGACAGGATGGTCACCTCCAGGATGGCAGTCCTTCCCCCTCTCTTTCTGGCTCAGGGGTGCTTCTTTCCTTTCTCAGCTCTAGGCCAGCCTTCCCCAGCTCTCCCAGCTGTAGCCAGTGACTGAGAGTTGCTTAGAGCCCCGAGCTCTGCCATCGAGCTGGGCCCCTGTGTCGTGTTGATGGCTGTTACTCCCCGCTTCAGCTCCACCTCAGAGCGGAGGCATTTGGTACCAGGCTGGAGGGCAGGCCCTGGTCTCAGGGCAGCCGCAGTAGGCGTATGGCTGGAGGGAAAGCTGCCATCCTCGTGCTGTGTCCCCTTGCTGGCAGAGGCCATGCCACTCTGCCAGGCAGGGGCCTGGCTGTCTCCTGCCAGGAGGCAGCATGCCTCTCTCCCTCCAAACACCCGGCGTTTTGAGAGTGAGCTGAGCAGCTGTAATCTCTCTGCTGCTACAGAGCAGCTGTAACCTCTCCTGTCAGAAACTGGGCCAGATGAACCCCCATATGCATGCTGATACCTGTGTGCTTGTATGTGCCACTTCATACTGCTTGAGAGAAACTTTCTAGAATTTAAGAAAAAAGAGTAAAAACCTAAAAATTCTGTACATATACTAAATCAGTCCAGGTTTTGTCCATGCTCCATCCCTCAGAACACCTTAAAACACTTGATTAACTTCAAGCCATCATTAAAAATTCTGCTTTTGCTATATATTGTAACTGGGGAAATCTTAAGGCAGGGAGAGCTTTTCTCTTTTGGAAGTAAGAGGGGATGGTTATCCATATTGGTTTTATCATAGCACTGCCTCAAATCTTTACCAACTGAATCACTGCTACAGCAACATAATATATAATAATACATGTTTTCAAGTGTCAAGGCTTCTTGTTTAAAGCTTAACTCAGTTTTAAATCCCTATGGAAAGGGAAGGCCTTTAAAATACTTAATAAATTCTAATCTTAATCGTATTCTTCATTATTAAAATTTGAAATAGGTTGAAATACTTAAGGTAAGTGAAATGAAAAAACTAATAAAGGGCATGAAACACACTGGAGAAATGGAAGAATAATTGCTAAAGATTAAGAAATCTAAAATGGCCAAACATGAAAAAGCCTTAGCTTCCAGTAAGCATTTATTTAAAAGTTTTGCAATAGCTTAATAATATAAAAGGAGATTTTAAAAATGAATTGAATGCTAAGTGCAGCAGAGTGGCAAGAAATGTTTAAATACATTAAATCTCAAAGTAGTCCTGTCTTTGGACTTTAAGCATGATTTAGGCCTTGTCAGTTCTTGAGAGAGTTGCTCCATTTGTCAGCAAGGAAGCAACACTACTATTGTTGTTGCTATTAATAATAATTATTATCATTGTGGTAATAGTAGTTTTCTTAAGTAGTGCCAAGGAGTAACAAGGTAGTGTGGCCGAAGACACTGGCTTGCTCAGTCTTGTACAGGCAGAATAAAAAGTTTTTTCCCTTTCAAATAATGTGTAATCTAAACACGAAAGGAAAACATTTTGGTTTTAATTAAAAATGATAAAGATGCAATCAAAATGTTGGGCTTCTATTAGATCCTTTTTTTTTTTTCTGCTAGTGAATGAAAGATGCCTTGCTGTGAATATTGTCTGACTATTGGAACATATTTGAGAAGCATTTTTCAAGAGCTGTAGAGACTTCTAAGTCAGGCAGAGAAATATACCACAGGAAGTTTTGGGAAACTGCCTTTTTGTGTGGTGTACGGGGTGTTTGAATGGGGCACTTCACAGTGTGAGAGAAAATGGAATTAAATATTTTAAAAATTGAATCTATTAATTTTATTTTTGTTTTAGGAATTACTTACCTTGACCATGCCGGTTCAGCACTTTTCCCAGAGAGTCTACTTAAAGCTTTTACTGATGACCTCAGAAACAACGTTTATGGTAAGTGCAAAACAACGTTCCCATTAGTCTTCTCAAGTTTCCATCTAAATAGATCAAAACTGTGCCTCTTGAGTTGTTAGAAGAGTACTTCTGTGGGGTTTTTAACACTGCTATAGAGTAGTTGGAGGACCAGTGATTTTACAAAGGAGTCATAGTCCCTTTGTGTCACCCCTAGCCTTGTTTTTTGGTGGCCAAGGACGTGTCTGTTGTTGAAGAAGAAAAATCAAAGGGAGCACGACTGTCGCCCTAGGGTTAGGGCACCTTGCTGGGGATAAACAAATACAGTGTAGCTCTGAGCACTGTTTATTCTGTCTGTTTTTTTTCCCCCACAAAATGCAAAACCAATTTCTTATGCAAGGACTAGAATCCAGAACCAACCCCCTTCTCAGTGAGAGTCATCACAGGGACGTTATACTGTGGCTCAGTATAAGCACTTTATTTAGAAGGCTTAGCTCAAAGATCCCAAGTGAATTTGGGCAGGGTGTAGGTGCTATACCTTTCCCAGACAATTAGACTAATGCCTACTTAGAAAAAATGATGTACATTGCCAAAGCAATCTTGAACTTAAGAATGTGACTGAAAATATGTGCAGAATTGTGCAATATCTGTGTGGAGATTTAGCTATTGCAACTGTGGATGTGGGCACTTCAGTACCACCTACAAGTACTTCATGTCCATATCCTCTACTTACACCTTTAATCTCTTTTTTAACATTATTATCTAGCTGAGAACCACGCACTGAATGCGCTTTTATACAAAGACAACAGCATCCATTGTTTAAGAAATACTGTTACTGTGTGAGACAATTTACATTGGAGTGATTCATGCTCAACCAGAAAAAATAAAAAACCTTGTACAGTATTATCTATATACTCTATAAGTAGTCCCACTGATGTAATCAAAATTTCTCATTGTTTGTTACTATCTGTGGGATATGTGTCCTTTTTGCTAGTTTTGTGTCTTTCTTGTGCTCCCTGATACACAGAGCAGAGTAATTCCTCACTTGAAAACTAGGTACCACTGCCTTAAAAGAAAACCATGTTCACTCAAGCACTGGCACACTTATGCTTATTACCTGGGTGAGCCACTTGAGAGTTCTGGGTAGTTTTCATTTTCCGTGTGCCATTGTATGTGTCATTTCCCCCTCTTTTGTTTCCTGAATGGTAGCAAGGCCAGGATCGAGAGCATGGATTTAAGTTCCATATGAAATAGATGTTGTTCTTGATAGGAATAGGTTTTTTTTTCTGTTATAACAAGATACGTTGATTTGATTACATTCAAAATCTCCTATTGAAGTGCATGTCAGTGATATTAAAATTAATGTTCTGTCACTACAGCCATTGTAAAGTGAGATGTATGCACTCTGATCTTAGTTATTTCAAACAACATTGGGCTCAACCCTTATAATAAGTACTGTCTGTGGTGGAAAAAAATTTAATTTGTGAATCAATTGAGTGCTTGTGAATAGAAATAGTAGTGCTGCCAGTTTGGAGCAGATTTGCATAGTACCTATTATGCTTTGGGAGAACAAATTGTATCTTTTTAATACTACTTTCATCTAAAATGATAACAAGAGCTCTAATATGGTCAAATCTCTCCTTTTTCGGTTACATCTCTGATACTCTGAGGGCAGTAACTTGTATAAAAAGAGTTCATTTAACAGACACAGATGTGAGTGAAGGGGGAGTTTGACTTGCAGGTTTTTTTTATTTTCTTGGTGATAATCCACAGGCCTGAAGAACTGCAGTTTAGCTGTTACATGTGTAAATGAGGGAAAGTAATGTAAGAAAGAGAGATTCTCACTTCTAAGTCAAGAATATTTGAATTGGAAATTACAGAAATTCAACATCAGACATGAAAAGTCTGAGTATTAGTTTTGGGTTTGAGCTCTAAATTTATTATTCTTTTCAACACTTTCACTCAATAACTTTCAGCAGGGTGATTTTGATATTTTAAAAAGAGAATAGCTAATATTTCAGCCTACTGCAAAAACTGTATTAGTATAGCAATTTTTTTCTTGTTCTCTTTCCAAACTGTTTAGGTGTGTTCTTTAAGCATTTACTAATAGGCAAGTGTGCTGTGGCTGTGTGGATATTGCTGTAATCTTTTTTTGCACAAGAAGATAAATTCATGACCTTCTTAAGTGCTGTCTTGTTAATACATTTGTGCTAAGGTGGCTACTAATTTTGCTATAAAATTTATGTTTTTATGAGCTCGTTGAATTTCAGCCACTAAAGAAACCAGGGTTAGTCCTGTTGTCCAATCATGAATGTCTATTATCTCCAACTGCTGTCTCTTCTAAATTGCTTCTTAGCTAGTGCATGAATACATCCATGAATGTGCATTCTGTCTGTAGTTTTTCCTAGTACTTTTGTGCATATGGAGTTGCATTTTCTTTTTAAAGGAACTGTATAAGTATTAGTAAGAGATCCAGCTGAAATTTCAAGGTCTTTCTTCTGTAACATGTCCTTTCTCTTGACTAACTGCTTTAAGGAGCTTCAGGGCATTGCTGTGAAGTATACGTTAAATCTTTCTTTGTCATCTTTTCAGGCTGACTTGGTGTAATACTTTCATAAAAGAAAAAATTAATAGCAAAATTGTGATTAATCATTAACTTCTGTATCTCTGTTGTCTCCTAGGCAACCCTCATAGTCAGAATATCAGCAGCAAGCTGACATATGACACAATCGAGCATGTCCGATACAGGTAGAATAATCTTTCTTCCAGATGTTGTATGATACACTTCATAGTTTTCATTTTGATTGGTCCTGTGCTGTTTTGATCACTTTGCTATGATGTCATTTTCTGAGGGTCATCTGTCCCATCTAAAGGAAATACTTTTAAAATGCAAGGTACTTGGACAGTAAAGTGTTGGACAAAGTCAGTTCTTTTTCTCTCAGATGCCCCAATTCTTAAAGTCCTGTAGTAAATTAATGCTGTAATATAAGTCCACAGTTTTAATTAGGATGTAGAAGTTGGAATCTCAAAAGTGATAGTAAGATGGTATGGTAAGATAGTAAGGTGGAACTAAGTGCAAGGACATGGTTAAAATTCAGAGGAAATTAAATAGGGTGTAATGAGAGATCTGTGAGAATTTATTAAAAGCTTATGGGAATGTGTACATTGGTTTACAGCAGGTACTTAACTTCTGCTGGAGTAATAAAATACCTTTTAAAGTTTTTTTTAGTGTAATTTTTAAGAGCAAAAAGAAAAAGAAAATGTAAGATTGAGTGTTGGGGCTTCTGGGTATGGACAAGAAAGCAAACTGAATCTTTAAATAAGGGATGCCCTTGAAAGTTCAGGGTAGAGCGTACTGAAAGTACACTTCATGCCATTAGTTTACACCATAAAGAAATATACAACCTAGGTACTTGCTCATTGGTTGTGTTAGGTAACTTGCTATTTTATAAAATGTGTCTTTATTGAAGAATATGCTTTGTGTTTATTTGTCTGCTTTTAATGGCACTCTTTGTGCAAGGAAAGAAGTGTCACAGATTCATCTTTGTTTTATTATCTTCCTTAAAAGCAAAGTTTTCTCCAAAACATATCACAGAATTCAGATCAACAGCAGTGGCATTACGATAGCATTGTAATGTGCATAGCTGTAAAGTAGAAAATCCGCCTTACACCTTTCTGCTGCTTTTTCTTTGACTGCACTTTTATGAGGGTGTAAAAAACCCAAGATTTCTAGGTGTAACATGCTGCTGGCTATAACCTGTTCCCCTGCTGCCACTGGCTTTCTTGAGAAAGTATTTATTTTTGCTTCTTCACAACCCTCCCTTATGTTGTGCAGGATGACAACCTATTAATGTAGGGCCAAATGGAATGAAAGAGACTATCTATGAGGAATAGCTGTTTTCAAAAGAAGACACTTATAGCCAGTTGCAGAAATACCTACAGCCCTTCAGTCTCCTGAGCATACCTGTGGGCTCATATGCAGCATTAGCATTCTGATTTCCATTTAACTTAGGTGATATTTCAATGTTGCCATTTCATTGTTCTTCTTATGAAGGCACATTAGAAAGTGTAGCTGTTTCTAGACTAATTACTATTGTACTCTGTGTTCTTCATGTTACGGAGCAAGGAAATAGACTTTCACCATGTAGCTTATATAGATTACTTTAAAAGAATTGACATCTTCAGCTTGTTTTATTTTGGATCCTGCTTTAAAAAGACTTTTATAAGAGCAGGGTGGGAATTGACAAGAATCATATCAGTGTTTGTGTTGGTTTGGGGTTTGTTTTGGTTTTTTCTTTTGGGGAAAAAAAGAAGGTCCTCTGCATCCAAATGAACATTTTCAGTATCGCACCCAATAGAATTTGTCATCTTTCCCTATAGAAATTCAGCCATTATTCCCCAATAAAAATTTAAAAAGCATAGTCATCAAAAAGGCATAGTCATAAAAATTCAGGAAGAAAATGCCCCAAAAACACTGTCGGTAAGTCAGCTATCTAAAAGGCAATAAAAGTATATTAAAAATCTATACTTCCATGTCATTGCAGCCAATCAAAATAAGCAATATAACAAGACAGGGAGACAGGCAGCTCTGTCCTGCATCAGAGTGCATAGACTGGATTTCCTCGGTGAAAGAATAATTCAGCAGGTAGTTTCAGAAGTCTTAAAATTAATTACTTGCTTATAGTTCTGGTTTTGGCACATGGCTGCAGCCACAAATATGGCTTTTTTTCAGTGTTCGAATCCGAGACAATATGATTTAAAAAAAAAAATATTTAATTTTCTGATGAGATGACACAAGCAACTAATTAAAACTAAACACAAAGCTTAATTTTTTACTTATATTTGTCAATCTTGGTGATAGCAGCATCAGAATAGACTTTCCTAATCTGGCAGTGTACACTGTTCCACAGTACAAAGCTTTATGATTTGATTTTGCCTTCATATTTGCTTGACAGACAGAAACCACTCATAGCATGGATTTGCAAGAATATAACATAAATAATTAAATATTTGAGTCAGTGGATGTTTTCCATGATTTACAAGATTATAATAATCAAAACGGCTTACCTCTTGATCAGCTCAAGTACAGTAAGAGTAAAAATAACTATTTTATTCTTAAAAACATTGCTTCCCTTTACTTGAAATTAACTGAGAGATTTTCAACATTGTATCTCTACATTAACCATGAGTGACGCTGAGAAGAGGAAGCAAGAACTGTAATAAACCTTACCGAAATGTATTAAATGTATGCATCAAAAGATTATAGATCCTTTTTATGACTTTGCTTACGGATGTATGGAAATGCCATTGCTTCAGTTCCATAGAGCTACAGAACATGAGTGCAATATCTCCTTACGATCCTTCAGATAATGCAACTCAGAAATTCATTACACTGAGTACTAAATAACCCTTTCCCCATTTGCAAGCGCTTTAAAATACTAGCTTTCTGAATATTTTAAAACATTGTCCTTGTAGATCTTACACTTGCAATATCAAATAGTGCAGCAGTGTCTTCTAACCAGAGCCAGACTGAAGTTTTAGTGCTTTGTTTGTGGTGTGTTTAAGATGTACAACAGGATACTTTTCTCATTCAAACGCAGTGTTGAATTTAATAGAGTTTTGATGTTCATCCTTGAACTTTCAGGTACTATGAAATATTAAACTCAAGCATACTTTGGGAATTCAAATATATATTTAAAAAGAAGCAAGAAATTTCAGCGAAGATTTCAGCATCAGATTCTCCTAAACTGTGGCAATATGTGTATTATAGATTTGGCATTGAGCTAAATGGGATCAAGCTTAAATATAAACCAAAATGTGTATTTCTATAAAGGCCTCTCAAAATATGCTGCCATCTAAGTGAACTATAAGAGAATTAATCTCTGTGGCCTGCACATATGAATGAAAAAAGGTTCAGCAGGCATGTACAAAATTAACGTAAATGGCTTACTTAGTATTTTAAGAAATACTTACTTCTGTGGTAAAACACACAAGTGGTAATGGATTTTGCTAAGGAAGCAGTCTTACAAATGCTGTTTATGATTTAATTTACATTGTATTTGAAGAGAACATTTCATGATAACAAGGTAAAGCTTCTATATACGTTGTAATTTGCTTATGAAATAAGTTTCCATTTCAAGTCTTTTTTTTTTTTTTAATTATCACATGTTCTGAAATGGTGCTATGTGCAAGATAAGAATGTTTTCTTTATTAACAGGTTTAAGCAGTTCTGTGTCTGAAAACAGTAATGTTAGAACTGATACATACATGAAAATTCGTTGACCTTTCCTACACAGTAAGAAATAGTAGATACAGTATCTGCTTAGTATTGATTTGTCCTTTGCAAAGGTCATCGACAGGAGACCGTATGGATGAATGACATCTGAGCACTGAGTCCTGTCCTCCTTAATGGTACCTATCAACTTGAAAACCTTGTTTCAGAACTAGGATGGTTCAGCCCTTTTGCATGCTTGTTTTATAACGTCATTTGCAAATGCTGCTCTTCCTGATCCCACTGCTCATCAGGGCAAGTCTGAAATACCACAGTTGCTGAAGCCTAGCAAAAGGAGACAGTGCTCACTTGGGTGACTGTATATCACAACTGGGAGAAGCATTAGAAGATAATTGGGAATAATAGATAGCTTTTTTGGAAGAGCTTGATAAATAGGCAAGAGGGGTGATCTTTTTCCTCAAGGTTTATGGAATGATTTTACGTAGGTATGCAATGAAACAATCCCAGTGCGCCCACAGCGAGCTGACTAATATCCTGACTCTGTGCTCTGTTATGTGCTGAGCAACAACAGAGCAATGGCTTTGGTGCAGATCCTTCTTTTTTTCTCCTTGGCCACACCTAGTCTTCTATGCAACTGTGAGAACCTATTTTTTTTCTTCTTAGCACTAAAATAAAAAAAAAACTTGTGGGATGGATAGTAAATTTAAAATGAAGGACTTCATTTTATAAACAGTTGTTTCTAGGAGTCAATCCATTACTTTTGGTGGGCTTAATCTTTACAGTCCTATGCAAGGTAATTAAAAGCTTCTGGACAGGGTACGAGGTACTGTTATTTTTGAATGAGTTTGGAGACTGGTTTAAGAACCAACAAAATCAGTTTACTTTGAAACTTTGATCCTGGACTTTCATCTCTGTTTTAATAAAATCATTAACCATTAACTTGATAAACTGAAACTTTAGAAAGGAATTTGCTAATAATACTCTCTGTTCCTCTTCTGGTAACTCTTCAGCTTTATAACTTCATGGTTTGTATGATGAAGAAATTGCAGTAAATAAAATTTTTACATTCATGGTCATGCTATTTGAGTAATGTGTTGCAAAGAGAGCCAAATCTGGAATGATTCGTTTATTGAAAGAAATAAATATTTCAGTAAAATAAATTAAAATCTGGAGGTCAAGATTGCTAGTTTATGAACACGAAGGATGAAATGCTTCTGGGCAATTCTGAGTTTAATTTGTGTGGGTGGTTAGAGGGTGTTTTGCAAAGAGGTTTGAAAAAGGGTGGACACAATGTTTAATTTTTTTCCTTCCCAATTCAGAAAAAAAACCCTCAGGAATCTGCTTTTATAATGTGGCTGTGACAAAAAAGCAGTGGAGAATTAAGTTTTAAAGTGATCTTGCTGTCCCATTGCTCTCTAGATAACATTCAGAGTAGGGAGAGTGGTACAGGCTTACTTAGAATCAGGCCACCATGTTAGTTCACATTTTTTTAAATGCACAAAGCCTCGCTGCCTCCTCAGCTGCTCTTTTGGCAAGGACCTGATGGCCTTTGTGTCACTGGGGAAGCCTGTGAGAGGGCACCTGAGCTGATGACTGAGATACTCCAACTGGACAAAAACATTGATAAAAACAGTGAAAGTTCCTCCAATGCAAATTCCATTTTTCCCTTCTCTTAATCTCTTTGTGTCTTTCAGGGTTTTTATGGAAGTTTTTTTCCCTCCCTAGGCTGTACAATACTTCTAGAAGAAATGCAGTGTTCCTTCCTCTTCTGGATTTGAAGTTGCATCCTAAGAAGCAGTATAGGGCCACACTGGTCTGTGACTTCTCGGGTAACACTTGTTGCCCTTGCTGTTTAGTGAGTAGTAACATAGTCCTGTCTAGCTATTGGGAATGCTAGCAGTTACTTTGCCAGCTCCAGGGAATCTGACAACTTCATTACTGGCCTAGATGATTTTTAATGCAAGACCAGATAACAAAAATAATTTCTGCCATCCCCTGTGTGCTCATGTTGTACTTGACAACTGTGTTTTGACTTCAGTGCACTTCTGTTTCTCAGAGTAAGTTATGTAGCATTGAAGAGGTGCTCCATTTGCTTTAAGGCAAGAAATTTTGAATGCCATCTTGAGTTATGTATGTTGTCCAAAATTCAGCTGATATTTTTTTCTTATGTCTAATTTTTTTTAAGACAGCTGACACTTTCTCTTATGTTCCATCTGAAATTTACTCAATGATCCTCTACCAAGTGCACAACCTGCACCTTTTTAAGTAGTCTCTAATAATCACCTAAGTGAATAGCTATTAGTGTTGCTTATATTTTTTTATCATTAAAAAACTAGCTAGTTCATGGCTTATTATTGACATTTTTAATATATATATATATTTCTAAACTACTGCTGAACTTCTAACCTCCTGAATATAGTGATGTATTCCTTTATTTTTTGTCCAGAAGCACATATGATCTGCAAGTAGTGGTAACTTTGGAGCAGCTGACTTTGAAGTGTTTGAGTGATTTCATTACTTCTTTTTTTTTTTTTCTCTCTCAGTTGTGATATAGCCTGAGAATTATCTTCTGTCCCTGTTACACAAGTGTAACTGCCGCTGCCTTCTCATCTCTAATAATGCCATTGGCTTTTATGTGTTATCCCAGACTATCTGTAGCTCATCCAGTCTTCTTACAGACAGAGCAAACACATTTGCTTTGCCAAACAATGGCACATGCCTTCAGCTCTCTCTCTAATAAGCAGGTTATTTACAGCACCCATGCTAGATACTGTAGTCCTAATGCTGGGTGGGTTTTTTTTTTGTATTTTGCTGTCCTATGCAACCTGCTGTCTTGATGAAATTTTCAGTTAATATCCTACATCTATTAGTGGTTGTTGCCTTTTTTTTCTCCCCTCAGCCCTGACAACCCACTTGGCCACAGCCAGCTAGCTGCGTTCATTAAGTATATAACTGCTTGTTAGCGAGGACATTGCTACCCTGCTGAAATTTCAAACATTTCTGTGGCAAAAAGCAGGGCAGGTTCACAGCTTCCAGGCTGGCTGGGTGATGTGTTAAACACCAGAGGGAGTGGAGCCAGTGGGAGCATTAAAGCAGCACTGTTGAGCAGAAGAAACTGAGAACAGTGAGTGCAGAAGGATGGATGGTGACTGGCAGGGCATAATGAAGTGGTGCAAACTGGCCACCTTAGCTGGAGCAGGGATGAAATGAGAGTGTGAGGGGCCAGTAAGGGTTTTAGGGTGCCAGGTTTCAAGAAAGCCAGGTCATAAACATCCCAACTGGTATGGTTCAAGAGTATGGGAATGCACATGACCTTCAGGGTTTTTGTTTCTCATCTCCTGCTTTTCATCTACTGTCACACGGTACTTTTCATCTGCTACTGATGCCTTTTCCCCACTGGGAGGGCTAGAAAACTCCCTCTTCCACTGGCTTGTGAGAAGCCAGTGTCATTTTGTTTCTGTGACAGAATTTCATGTTACCTATAGGCTTTCATAGTCTTTATCACCATTATTCCCTCTGATTCATTTATGTAAAGGAGACCTATCCCATTCTCCTGTTTTCATAGGTTGAACAAGATAAGCTCCTCTAGATTCTACTTCAAAGGTGTATTCTTCATGCCCCACCCCAATCTCATTGACCCTGTCTCTGGGCTTGTTCTGGATTGCCTTAATCTTTCTGAAATGTGTAGCCAAAATAGAATGGGGTCATTAAAATAAGTCCTGCAGTATGGCAATCAAGGGTATGGTAACTGAGACAGAATAAAGGATTCTTTAAATAGCGATCTGACCTCATCAAATATTCTGGGTGCTAGGAGAAGGCAAAAACTATTGTAAAGGTAAGGAAATGGCACGAGCATTTCAAATTAATAGAGGAAACCTGCAAGCACAATGGATTTCTAGGATGAAAGAAAGCACATCTTTGGGCTTTGTACATTCTTCTAGAATTTTATACATTTGCTGGAAGATGATTTTTCTTGTTTGTTTTTGTTCTGAAATTTCATGCTAGGCTGAAAGTGGTAATGTGCTCCATAAACTGGTTGATACTGATATGAATGGAGGAAAAATTAAAGAAGACTGTGATATTTTGTACAGAGAGGTATTATGTAGGAACCCACATTGACTTGAAGGAGATAAAATGATTTGATTAACTTGTGAGCATCTAATTCTTTGAAGCTAAATGCACTAGCTTTCATTGGTAGTTTGAAAATATGCAGCAAGTGCCAACAACTCAGACGTTTGTAGTATATGATAATATTAATATTCCTTCTAACTTTCTTTATTCTTTCTTTGTTTCTCTGCTTAGTTCACTGATTTAAGTTTCTCACCTGTTTTAAACTTTATTTCTAATATGAAATTTGTAAGCAAAGATACTGTCCTTGAGATTAAAGGGTGCCTTTAAGAAGCAGCATGAGTCATGGTTAGATACAGGAATATGAAAGATAAATGAAGCAAGACTTTGAACAGAACTGTCTCCTTTATATTAAGGTTAATAATGTCTAGTGAATCCAGGTTTAATTTGCTAGATTTTATTAGTATATTTGGTATGTGTCAAGGCAGAAGAAAATTGTATCATTAGTATTATTGAGTGCCAGCTCAATAGCATGTTGCTAATACTTTAGAATTTATTACAAGCTTTTGGATGGTGAGACTGTTTAGAGGCATAAGATGTGTATGCTTTGGATTTTATGAAGACTCCCTTGGCTTGTAATGAATCCAGTGTTCACAGTCAATAGTGTTCAAAAGAGCTTTTCAACGCTCAGGCTTTTCGCAGCCATGCTGTTACCACTTCTTTTAGTTTGTCTTTCTTTACCCTTTTCAAGGTGTTTAGAATTTCATTACATTTTTTTGCACAATACCTGTCATGCCATAAAGGAGGTTTTGGAGATATGAATCACTTATTTGGAAAATCTGTCAATGTTCACAGACCAGATTTTTCTGACTTGTGAGTAAACTATGTAAAAAAGCAGTGTTGTCTTGCAGAGAGAAAACAAAACAAAAAAACCCAAAACCCCCAAAAAACCCACAGCAAAAGACCACAGATGATGAACAATACTAACACTGACCCTTGGCATATAATGCTGAGACTTTTGTACTAACAAGGCAGCAGAGGTATGAGGCAGAATCCTAGTTAATTTTGCCTTGCTAAGAAAAATTTCACTGACCCGTTGTTTCCAAAATTCTGTGTGGTGTCCCACTCAGCCATCTTTTAGGAGGCTGGTTCTCTCCTGAGTCTTCTGTGAAACCTCCAGTTCACTCGCTGTCCATGACAAGTTCGTTGCAACAGCAGAATGAGCTGCATGCCAGTAAGGGCTTGTCTGAAGATGCTTACAATCTTGCTATAAATTCATAAAAGCTGAAGGTTGTTTTATTTCACACAGATGTCTTCCTGTGGAAAGTGAAAACTAGAATCCAAAACATTCTGTTAGACAAGAGCTGCTCTGCTAGCCTTGAAGGGGTGGAAACCCTTTAGTTCCACACCGACACACTCCAAACCCTCAAGTCCCCTTGTACAATCTTACTGGAAAGTACTCATCTGGCCTTCCAAGGACTGAACAGCAGGCCACACATATAGAGCTTTAATTATTCCCTAATGCTTAATGTGAACTCCATTAATATCATACATGCAGTATAATGTGGTGGGTTTTGTTAGCATACATGGGAAATGTTTCCTCCCCAGCAAAATGTATTTATGGATGGTTTTGAACACTTGATTTTTATCTGCAATCGTGTAGCGACACATTTACAATAACTGTCATTACCGCCTGCCTTTTTAGCTCTTTGGGTATTACCATGCACTCAAACTGGAGTAAGAAACGGTACAGACCTCTGAAATGTTGTGGCTGAGACAGCATATGAAGGCAGTGACTGAGCCTGGATTAAAACAGACCTCTTAACTCTTCTTGGTTGTGTTTCTCCTGTGTATATAGTGTGCTACAAGTGGATAGTTTCTTCATTATTGTCCATGACTGCAGCATAAACTTTGCCTGTGTTTATTTGTGATGAGTTAAATGTGTCGCAGTAGTAGATTGGAAGGAATTTGTAAACAACAGGTTACCTTAGCCAAGGAAAAAGCCTAAACAACCATGATATAGGTCAGATAACCAAACTTGCTTGAGCCAAAATATATAGGAGCAGTGACTCTCCCTCGTCCTGCTTGGCTGACGTAGCTGCTCAGAGGAAAGAAGGAGGCCTCTGACTTTCCAGTAGCACTGACTTTCCAGTAGCACTTTTTATCTGTCTTGAGCGGCTATCTCAGTAAATGGGATGTTGTTGCTTCTCTTCAAGTCTCCCACTTTCTCCTTCAGGTGGGAGAAAGTTTTACCATGTAGCAGCCTTATAGGGCAGTCTGGGCCACATGCATTGTCACAAGGGTAAATTTCTGTCAATAAGTGAGAAATCCTTGCCGTGTGGTATATAGTCCAGTAATGAATGTAATATGCTGCTTCATTTGTGAGAGGAAAATAAAATAACATGATGTACTTTATAGGCACAGGTACAAGCAAGAAAGTTCTGTAGTTTTTCAACATCTTGAGCCATACCTGTGAACATTTAAATTCAAGGATACATAATGTAGCTCACAGTAGCAAGCCAAATACAAAGGACTTCATCTGCAAAAGCATAGAACATTCAAAAGCCACTCCAAGTTTATCTGACCGTGTTTGCCTATTTAAACATCCAAATGGGATGGGATCACTATAGCAAATAGTACTGGCATTTAGCATTTGTAATGAACTCCAGAATGAGTTTGATGAAGTATGCTTTTAGTATAAATTGAAGTTAAGCTGCACTGCCAAAATGTGATATTATAGGTGGTATTCTTAACAATGAAGTGCAAATGAAATTCTGCCTGCTTTTAATTAAATAAGTACACACTCCACTGAGTTTTGGAAATTTAATTCTCTTAATCTGAAGTCTCAGGCCCTGAACAGCTATTTTAATTTGAAAGATAGTGCTGATATGTTTCAAGTCTGTTTGTACTTAACAACATACTCCTGCTGTTATCTTTTGTAAATTTGGGGACCTTCTGATTTTTATGCGTGTTTCTTCTATTGTGGGAAAAAGAGCTAAGATAACCTTGTTCCTGGTTGTGGCTCATGAAGGTCAGAGCTGTAATCATGGGTATCAATGAAGGGGCTAAAGCATCTGGATTATGGTGCTTCTGCTGAGGGGTTGTTGGTTGAAGTTGTCCCTTGTGGACAGTGCGGTGAAGTATGTTGCGGTATGTGAGGAAGTCATGTCTGGCAATTCAGAGCCATCACAGGCCTACCAAAGTGAGAAGGGATTGAACACAAAGTCTTGCTGGGAAGGTGCCCTTCTGTTTTAAAACTTCATGGCCTTGATAAGATGGTGGAAAGGTGTTCCTATGGACAGGTCATAAGGCTTGGAGGAGAGAGATTCCCCTGACAAAGAGTCTACTACTAGACGTAATAGATTTACACATACCAGTGCTAATTACTTGATTCTCAGTATTGTAAGGAGATCTACACAATTAATTGAATAAGGGAAAAAAAGGAAAAATAACTGTCAGCATTCATGTGATACTGTGCTTTGAAGTATGTGCCTTTTGAGAGAAGTTAATATGTGCTTCCATCCTTTTCCATTCTAATTTCATTGCCATCTGATTCAAGTCACTACAAACTAAAACATAGATGGATATAAAGTTGTTTAAGAATGGAAATACAATTTTATTTGACAAAGGTACATGATATGAAGGTGTAGTTAATTAGCTAGTATGTAAAAAGCATTGATATTTCTAGAGTTTGGTATAATCAAATTTAAATATTTTGATAGTGGGTTTTACATAGAAAAAACTGCATTCAGACTGTTACAGAACCACATATAAGAAGTGGCAATCTTTTTGAAAACATTTATATGTGGCTTATATGTTTTGGAGTCATCTCAGTTTTATTTTCACAGCCTAAAGTATTTTTTTGACCTCTATTATAAGTAATTTAAAAACAGTGGCATGTAACATTTTCTATGTCACTTGCTTGACTTTCATTTTCAAGTCTAATTGAGGTTTACTTGCAATGAATTTGAGCTCTCAAATCACTTAAGCTGTTACTGTAGCAGAAGCATTCTGCCTTTAGGGTGTACTTGTATTTCTACATTAGCAGATTGTGTTTTGTGCCTGTACAGTGAAATTTCCCATATCAAACTCAAGCAAGAGAAATGGAAATTAAATCCTCTTTTTTTGCCACTTTCTTTCTACATGGGATAATTTTGCTGACATGGCTGTATTGATTTGTCATCATATACCTGACCAATGTAGTAACTATGACAGTAGAGTTAGGTAAATATGGAGTTAAGCATTTGGGGGAACTATATTCAACATAACTTTTCAAGAAATCAGAGTTATAGTGTGCAATTAACAGTTTAATGGACCTTTACCTCTTCTAGCAGCTCATTTTAAATGAGACAGATTGCTTGGTGATGTTTAATAAAAAGTTTGATTACATACAGTGTGTAAAATTAAGACTTTAAAATTAAGCATGTTCAGAAGTAATTTCTCTCAAGCACATGTGGGTTGCTAGAAAAGGAGAGCGTGAGTGAACTTGATAACTTAGAATATAATTACTGAGGTGCAAAGCATATTGTAAGTCATTTAAAATTTGTGAATGGCAGCTCTGTGGAAAGGTTCAATCACAGCAAAATATAAACGTTACTAAACTTGTTTTTACAACCACAGTGAAAGAAATCACCCTGGTGATTTATTCTGTGTAGCACACAGATCAGTGCCACTTTCTAGAAGGAAAATTAAACCCAGCAAAATACTGTTTGGCGAACAGAGACCAGCAGATTTATCTTTCATTCATTCTGATGTGACAAAGTGTTTAAAGACAGCTTTTAAGGGACCACAAGATGAGTTGTGACATAATCGTGCTCTACAAGCTTTGGTTGTGTGCTGCTACTCTCTCACATGGCCTCCCTCCATGCCTCTTCCAGAGATTCACCCTTGGTTCTGGAGCTGGCAGACTGGAGCTGCTGTCAGTCATTTTAAGTTCATATGCTGGATGCAGTGTGT
The DNA here is from genome assembly GCF_003259725.1 of Athene cunicularia. Classification (NCBI taxonomy): domain Eukaryota; kingdom Metazoa; phylum Chordata; class Aves; order Strigiformes; family Strigidae; genus Athene; species Athene cunicularia. Next base: position 83,936,555 of record NW_020799095.1, on the reverse strand, counting down.
GGAGACACATGCATACACTCAGTACCAGCTGTGGAAAGATGGGTAGTTTTTGGCAGGCAGCAGGGCAGGCAAATGGAGGTGGTCAAAACCACTGCTGCCAGAAGCTGAGAATAATGGCTATAGCATGCAGCATGCCTAATGTACCTGCTAGGCTCATGTCCTGTCTCCAAAGTGGGTAAGATGGCAAGTGCTCCTTCTGTCGGTGCTCTGAGTGGGTGCTCAGATTGCTTGAGACATGCACTGACTTGAGTGAGGATCTGGAGCTGGAAAGTCCAGGATGCTGGGTATCACTTGGGAGAGAGCAGCTTTCAGAAGGTTTTACATCTGGGCACACAGTTCTCAACCTCTCTTGTACATTATTCCCACAGTTAATGGTGTTGGGGGAGTTGTAGATGTTTTTCAGCTGTATGTAACCTTTATGTTTTTGGGCCTAGCACAAGAAAGTATGTTGCCCAGGAAAAGCTACTGATAAAATGTAAAGAAGAAAATGAGAATCTTAAATTCTTCCTAGCAAATTGTGAGAAGATTATTACTGTGTTATGCCACATTTTAGGGTCTGTTAGACCTATTAGAAAATGAATACATGTTCTGCTGGTGCATTGGTAGTCACGTCACCACTGAACTTTTTGAACCTACAGTGTTTATAGTTTGATAAGCACAATCTGTTATATGCTAATGGTATTATATTTGCTTATTTATGTAGGTAATTTTAAATGGAGCCTCTCACCATTGTACTAGGTGCTTTGCAGAAAAATTAAAAACATAAATTACATAAGCTACCTGCAGCTGCTGATAAAAATGACCACCAAAGCACATAGCAGAGTTACCTGTAATAAAACTAAAGACAGAGAAAGGGATGCAAGTCAGAAGAGGAGAACTACTCGTCAGATGCAAAATTAAATAGTGTGTGCTCTGTTCTAGGTCCCAGCAGCAGTTTCTACTAGGTCAAAATGATTAATGAACTAAAATCAGGGTTCTAGTAAATTTAATCATGTATTTGCTACATTTCTTGAATAGATGTTTCTTCATTTTTCCTCAGCCACTCTGCTCTAGATATTTGCTCACAGGTTTATCTGATGATTTAATAACTATGCAAAGGTATTATGTTTTCCTTATGCTACTGTGGGCAAGTGATATGGCTACAGGAAAGAGCTTTGCACGGTAGAGCAGCATTGAATACAAACCCCTATTTTTGTACTCTCTTATGCCTGTGTAGTTCCTGTGGTGTGGCTAGGAGGCTGGTAATGTGAAGGGAAAAAAAACCCAACAAAATCAGATTGGTGGATGGTAGGCTACTGAGAAAGAAAAGTCTTTCATCTTTACATATGCAAGTTGTCTATTTCTGTGGAGCAGACTGAGATGAGAGGCCCTAAAATAATCCTGAAACCCCAGAGGGCTCTTATACAGTTATGTGGCTGCCATGATTTTATTTTCATTGGTTCACCTAGTCTACCCTTTAAACCTAAGTTTTAGAAGAAATTCTAGTTGAGAAGTTTCTCAACCATTTTCACAGCTTTTTGCTGCTGAGCTCCAGATTTTAGGACTTTTGACATTCTTTTCTCTCTCCTCTAGCTTCATTACAGGAGAAGGCTGATCTCATTATTGTCCAGGGAAGAGTTATACTTTAAGGAGGAAAGACATACTGCCATTCATTGCTGCTTTCTGTGATCTTAAATTTTTTTCTGCTTGTTTTCTGTCTAAAGTGTTATTTTCTCACTTCATAGGCTGCATTGGTTTTATGTGAATGTTCTCACTCCTTGGCCCCTCTCCAGTGATTTGACTGTGAGCTGCATTACTTCAAGAAATATTTCCCAGTTAAAAACAACTATATGAGGTCTCTTATGTCCTGATAATTGTCTGTGTAAAATAGATCTTCAGATCAGCCCCACTGCTTCTGAAGAGCTTCTAGAAAAGCAAGAGTCTATAGCTTATAGACAGGTGCCTGCCTTGAAAAGATTTGAAAAGGATGATGTGCACATCAGAATTGTATAATGGCAGCAGATTTTTTAAAAAATACTCTGCATTGAGTAAACTGCTAACCAGGTAACAAAACAAACTCAAACCCCAGAAGATAATTTAAGATTCCTGCATTTCTGCCTCTGTAGGACTCCAGTCCAGTGCCTGAGCCTATATCTTATACCTGTGCAAAGACTTGTTGCTCTCTTTTCTACAAGAGGAACACTGCTTGCACTGACTGTGAAATGAAAGTTGAGATTGTGGGTGTTAAAGCCCACAGTTGTGACTTCTGCTCCCAAGAGGAAACCTTACATGGTAGCTGTAAATATTGGGAGACTTGTGGTATTTCCCTTTTCATTTTTGAAAGCTGCTGAATTGACAGTACTAGTGAAGAGTACAGTAGGCTTATTAGTAGGCTCAAGTGGGCATTTTGTTTGACTGCCTGGTGCTCATGTGTGGCTTGGCTCCTGACAGATGGCATGCTTCATAGCAGCACCCTGCCCACTTTTTTCCCCACCAGAGGTATTTATTTGGGTCTATTTCAGCTGCAGCTGAGGAACCCAGCATCTGTTTTTTCCTGTACCAGAGGTCTCTGAGATCTCTTTCCATCAGTCACACTGATCTGAAATTTGACAGCATCCTCAGGAGGAGCTTGAGGTAGAGATGCTACCAGAGGTTATGTCATGGCATAAAGTTACTCCCCATCCCCCCCAAGAGACTAAAATTATCACTGGGGTTTGGCTTTTTGATTCTCTGTGAGGTTTTATGTGACAATTTCCTTGTAATAACAGGACAAAGAAGTTGTACCAACAGAGAACTGAGGTTGGATAATGAGAGGGAAGGGAATGCGTGAACTAGAAAAATGTAAGGTAGATCCTATGTGTGCATGTCTAGCAGAGGTCCCAAAAAATATTTTCCTAAGAAGTCTTTTCTACCTGATTTGGGCCACGGCTTTCAAACTTTATTTTCTCCCTGACGATGCCACTAACCTTTGGTCAAGATACTCGATCCCTAAAATACTGTTTTTATCCAGTTACCATTAGCTATATGGGAAGCAGGTACAAAGTGGAAGAACGTAGGCATACATTTTCACACTCTCTCTCTCTCACCTAGATTGTGTGATACTAGAATTTATATGAGCTTCCTGGTCTCAGCCTTGGCAGACAAGAGAGTTAAAGCTTAGTCTCTTGCATAATAAACACTGTGGTTCATTTTGTAATGGGGCTTTAGCTATTCTGGATTTCCTTTTACCTCTCCTAACATGTTTGGGTTTATCCTGTGTGAAACATGGAATGCAAAATCTCAAACACAAGAAACCCCTTCCTGTTCAGCATCTGGTTCTGTAGAAAGCCTGGAACAATCATCTCTGAAGTTTTCTTACTTTTGTAACTGCATAGTACTACCTGGAAGACATACACCTTTGCAGCTGCTGCAATATCAGAGTTAGTCTGTTTCTGCCTAAGTCACTGGAATTGGTTTGCTGTCAAACACAGGAAGATGTGCACTGTTGCTCTGGTAAAGTATTTTAGCCCCCAGATGTGCGTAATATATAAAGGTGTTTTTAATAGTGGATACATAAATTTATATGGTTTCTCAGTTTTTATCCCGTGAGAATTGATCTAAACTTTTCTTCCTTTTGTCACTGATTCTGAATTTCATTATCTGTGTGTGAGCATCTCGGATTGATTGACAATACAAATGCCCTGTAGCTTTAAGCCCAAGTGATGGGATGGTAGCAACTGGACTGCTTACAGTATTTGGTAATAGCTGCAAGTCTGTATATGTGCATTATGAAGGATCCACATTCTTGATTAGAAGAGTTCACTTCAGTTTTTATAGTCTATTCTATATGCACAAAACTAGAGAGGATGTACTGTTGTAAGTGGCCTCACATTTATTTAATAACTTGTGATGAGTTGTCAGACACTATTTCTTTGTTTATTTAACTCCCTGTAGCTTAGACATGCTGTAAGAGGCAGGGTGTGATATTTCATTTAACTTTGCACTGAAATCTGTGCAGATGTGCGATGGATTGTCTTCCAAATTGTGTGGGGAGATGTTGCCAGTACCAAATATATATATTAATATCCTTTTCTTCTGGCCTCCTTATCTTTCATAAGCTCCATGAACCAAGAAGGGGTTTCTTTTTGCAGGAGAGCTGAAGCATAAAAGATATTATAAATTATAATAATTAATAATCCTATTTAAATGAAAAATTCTTGTTATTACCATAACCAAGAAAGAAAGCAACACCACATGATAAATGAATGTGCAACTATATGCATTATCTGAAAATACTTTCACTTCCTTGTTCCTGGGCAATATTTGAGTTGATTTGAGCAAGGAAGGCAGGGAATATTTAGCCTTGTGGAGCAGTGCTGGAGTGCCTGGCTAATAATACCTGGAAACTTGCTACCATCTGAAGCATGCCAAAGTCAGTTCTTTTTAGAATGTTTTCTGGCAGCCGCAGACAGTTGTGGAGATAGGGGTTGGAGAATCCCCAGTTTTCAAAGGGGATTTTGTGGAATAACAGAAAGGCAGTTCCATCAAAAGCAAGGATACACTTCTTTCTTCTGCTTAGAGAATTCAAAGATAAGGGATTGGAGGAATCCTGTAGATTTTCCAAAAGCTGTTGCTCATTCATTACTGAATCTCATACAGTTTTTGTATTGTCAGGCTTCATGTTTCAGTGACGGAACTATTTTAAAATCACTATTGCCAAAATCTTTGCCTTGCTGAAAATCACATATGAAAGAGAATGGACAGTTCTTGATTCAGATAGCTTATCATTCCCTTAACACTCAGTATTTTAAGGTAGACAATGAGAGAAGAGGGGAGATCCTGTTTTTTCTCTTAGTTTGCAGACAGGCAACTGTGGTATGGGAAAGTAGAAAGACTTGCTCAAGATCACCCAAGAAATTAATGAATGAAATAAATCCGCACATCTATGAGTCTCTCTCAGTAGCTCAGTCTCCAGTGTTTTGTGATGTACAGTGTATATATGCACAGAAGCAGTTCTTCAATCGAAAACATGGTCAATATACAATAATACCTGCATTACTTCCCTCTCCTCACCTTTGTTGAATTTTTGATATCCAGTTGTTATCGCTGGAGAAGCCTTCCAGTGAACAAGGGGAGAGGCAGGGTCTTCCTCATCCCCTCTTTCTTGTAGTTCCTAGGCATGTACCATCCTTCCCATCTCAGTCCTGTAGTCTATTCGTGTGTCCTCAGAGTTGCCGATTATACCTGTTCACACCATCACTTGGGCAGCAACAGCAGTGGAAATCTGGTGGTTTTGGCACTGCATTCCTGAAGACATCTGGGTTGTGTCTTTCTCTGCTGTTTAGATACTCCTGCTTTCTTTATATATGTGTCTGTATGGGATGTGGGTATGTGTCTGTATATAGATAGGTACATATGCATAGAAATTGTCAGGGAAGTCATACCGTGTTGTTACATATTCGATGCTTTTAATCAGTAATAATTTCAGGTTATTTTATTACCAAATAGTTGTGCTAAGTAACTGAAATGCTTAAATTACACTGGATTCATATCACTTAAAATATAGAATGCTATAATGAAGGGCTCGTTTCTTCAGACCATGTCCTGCTGAGGAAGAGAGAATAACTAGGCAAGTAAAGCCTGGATTCCCTGTTCTTCTGGGTTTTGGGGTAACTGAACATCCTGGCCCAGATTCCACTTCTCCTCCTAAATCTTGAAAGATTTAAAAACTGAAAAGCAACACTGTTTAGATCGTTTGAAATTATTTGACTTTGACCATTTTTTGTTGTCTAAAAAGTGAACCAGAAGATTGTAATTTTTCATTCATGAAAGTCCAAGTGTTCCCCACTATCTCTCCAGATGGAATTTGACCTTGCAAGATGTTGTGACTAGATAGAAATAAAACTTCTGTGAACTTCCCTAATTCTGCTGCACACAGAGCTAGCAGAAAACCTGTGCATTATTTGTTGATTTTTGTGTGTATCTCTGTGAGTTCCCAGTGTACTACTATGTGCTTATCTCCCATCACCTACCTGAAGCATGAAAGAAATTAATATAAAAGCTTTTGCTTTTTTTCCCATCAGAACATTAAAAAGTCAAATTAATTTTATACAATTAAATGTGGGAGGGTGGTGGAATGTCAAATGCTGATGTTAGGGTACTAATTATTTTTTGGTGACAATCTGATACAATTAGACATAATCTGCTAAAAAACCTGTTAATTAAACTGGTCACATCATTTTGACACTATTCATGTACAAGCTAGCTAATTTTAATAACCAATTTGAGATTGGTAGCTAAGGTAGGTAGAATAAATCACTTTTTAGGGGTGACTAGTGTAGGTATAGATATTAAACTTAGGTGAAGTGAATCCAGTTCCAGAATCTAAAAAAGATTATTTACTCTATGTATTTCTGGTGGGTTAATTATATTTTTTGAAGAAAATCCACATTTTATTAAATGCCTGGTCCAGAATGTGGTTAACTTTTTAATTACGCAGAGCTTCAGTGCAAAAGTAGGATGGTGGGGAGACAGATAAAGGAAATATTATATTTTCAATGACAGAGAAATGATTGAACCAAGATCAATATTCACAGCTGTTACTATGGCTGTAATGGCAGAAAAAGTCATATCACCATATTTCAGTAACCTGAGTGGAGCAGTGACTTATGTGAAACAGTCTACATCTTAGACAAGCAGGAAAATGTCACAGTCCATGTTTCCTGTGTTTGTGGGAAGCAGTCATCCCGGCACAACACCAGTACCACTGGCTGGGGATCAGAGAGGGCCCGTGCATTGCAGTCAACTCGAAGGAGTTGGTAGGTTTAGGGTCAGTGGGTTTTTATGAGGAAGGAGAGGGATAAAACAGTGCTGTTCTTTGTTACTGTATTTTTCTTCCAACTTGGGCGGTAAGCTACCCATATATGAACAACTACAGTATGGTCAGTATCAACAGCTATGGTATGTGTGACTTGAAACAATATGTAGCAAGTACTTTGTCGTTCACAAATTAAAAGTTTGATACATTATTTAATTTGAAATCCAACCTTTAAAAAGTAATAGATCTTGCTTACAAAAAAACAGGCATGACAAGGAAGGTGTAAAACTAGAATTTTGTTCCATTTCACAAGCCCACTTAAAGTTTACTCCTGCAGAGGTTGTGAAATAACAGACTAGTAAGAGACAATATAATTCTCAGTGCTGATCTGATTTTTTAAGTAGCTAGGTAGGAAGATATGGCATTGCCATCCATCTCCTTAATAAGTGAAAATGAGAAGACCTCTTATTTGCAGAAGTCTGCTTTTGGCTGTGCTATAGCACCTTTAGAGAAGAACAAGTGGTGATAGCAGCATATCTGTGTGTTTTAAAGCCTGTTCTTTAGCTTATTTTGAATTTACAAATTTTTGGAACAACTCAAAATCATTGAAGGAATAAAACTATTTATTGTGTGCATTTATTAAAAAACTTGTAAGACAATCAGATACACAGTTCATTATAGTTGTGAAGCTTTCCCACATGTTAGTGTTGTCAAGGGAGTTTAGGATATATTAAAATGTTCTTAACTTGAGAAAATACACTAAACAGTTTTTAATGGTGGCATAAGATGCAGCTAAGGACAGTTGTTTTGCAGTTGCCCATAGCTGTACAAGCCATGAAATGGTAAAACTTTTGCCCCAGCTCTCAACAGTGTAAGCTGGACTTTAGTGTTAAAAATTAAACCAAGAAATCTTCCTCCTCATTTTCATAAATGCCTTTCTTACTGCTACTCAAGCAAGCAGGTATGAGAAAGAGGAAAGATAACCTCACCTGTACCGAGGCTCTCAACATGGTTCTTAGGGCTACAGCTCAGCTGGTGTTAATAAAACAGGGAAGCTTCAGCTGAATCTTTCATTTGTACAGGACAGTTGTCTTATCAAAAGCAAAGAAAATTATATATGTAATGAATAATTTTTCTCCCTGTGCTTGGGTCTGTTTAAAAAGGAGAGAGTAAATTTTATTGTCTGGGAAGGAAATTAGTAGAGGGAATATATTTCTCACCTAAGAAAACTTATTAAAGGAAAATATTTAGATAAGTGAGTATGAAGGAGCCCCAGCTGCAGTGGTGAAATGTAGAATAAGAAATGTTGCAAGGAATTAGACCCTCGTCCAGTATTCTACCTAATTATCATTAGGCATGCTCGTGCATGTAAATAGGAGCTTCTCTCGTGTATACTTTGCTGTTCACATTCAGAGTTAAACTCAACCATGGGACAGCTAGTAATGTGCCAACTGCATCATTAGTACATTTAATACATCTTAAAACATTGTAAAGCAGGAATGTACTTCAGTGAATAATAAGTACTGAAGAGGGAGGGGAATATTTTGGTTGTAATCTTACTAGAATACTCCTCTCTGAGGTGTTCTGATGGTAAAATGTGGTAGTAGAAGCGTATAGTCCAGGAGTATTGATGGTGATACACAAGCTAGACTATTCAAAACACAGGTTTAGGGTATCTCTGAAATTAAGACACAAACCAGAAATGTGATATTGTAGGTATTATACTCAACACAGCAGTGTAAATTAAATTCAACGTATTTTAATTCAGCAAGTGTACACTTCACTGAGTCGCTGAAATTTAATTCTGTTAGGTTAAATTCTCAAAAACTGCATAACTGTTGTGCTGTATGATTAAAACACTTTATTTTTATATTTTTAAGTGAAGTTTCCATATTGAAACAACCTTGCTTTTTACAACTTACTAGGTCAAACATTTGAGTACTCTGTTTCTTCAGACTGTTTTGAGACTTTTATGTTACATTGTCCCTTTAATGTAGTACAAGATACTCAGTTTATTATTACTGTTATTTATGATAAATTTTAAAAGTTTGCGGTTTGTAGATCTCTGTGTATGTAACCTTGTAATATTCTAGATATTAAAAATCTTCTGTGAGAGTTGATTAGCAAGGTTAAAACATTAGTTATATTAAAAGTTAACTAATAATAGATATGGAGTTTGCAAGAATTACAATTTTTCCTAACACCAAATTATGTGATGCTAGGTGTCTGTTTTAATTTCTTGGAACCTGTTTCTCTCCATGTAAAATTGGAATATCTCACTGCGTTACAGAGGTGTTCTGAGGTTTAACAAGATGATATTTTTATCATTTTAAGCTATATGAGTGGAAATTATATATTGGAACAACTTATTTCAGAAAAAAACCCTGAGATTTAATTTTGGAAATATGTGCAGCCAAACTTTATCACGATCAGTGTTATAGAACGAGTGTGTCTTTTGTCTTTGGACAATTTGAAACCAAGGTTACAGATTGACATTTTCTCAGAATCTCATGCCTATACAAGCAGCACATACTCCTTTTGATGGTTTGCCATGAAACAAATGCAGCTAAAATTCTGTAAGGTCTATATACACAAGTGCTGTTAACGAGACCTAGGGCCTTGTCAGTACTCAAAATTGCACTCTTAAGTCATTTGAAAGTGTGCTTTATCATTGCAAAGCATCATGTCTACAGATGAAGGATTAAGTTCTATTTGTACTGATGTTTCTATTGTTTGTTCTGAAATCTGGGGAAAAGGGGTGTTCACAACCAGTAATGCTTTTGCCTTCATGATAGCCTTCCTGCAATATTTGCTTGAAGTGAGTAAAACAGAGTGGTGATGAATAAGACATCCAGGAAGCTCATGGAAATGAACCACCTTTTTCTGAATTCCCAACCTGTGTTCTAACTCTCATACCTTCCTCCCCTCTCTTTGTACTTTAAGCTAGCAAACATTAGCAAAGTGTGTACAGGTTTTACTTTATTTTAATTCAACCTTTTAAATAACTGTATTTAAAGCTTTGTGCCTTTGAGTATAGACAACGTATAAAGTATATTTGGCACTGGTGCCCTTTACACACCTCAAAAAAAAAAAAAAAAAAGGGCTGGAGACTTGTGCTTTAAGTTCATTGGTTTTAAGGAGTTTGCTAGTTTACAGTGGTGCTGACTGGGAGGATCAGTCGTTATTGTGCCACTGAAATACATTACTTTTCTTATAGCTGCTAAGAGGGGGAAAAAACAACAGTCTACAGTAGCCTCTTTTTTTACTTTTTTTTTTCTTTTTCTCTCCTTATGTAAAAGGGAAGGTTTGGGAACTATCTATGAAAACCTAGGGTAATGACTAGCAATACAAGTTAATAATTGACATCCACGCTGCAAGTAACAATGTCTTCTTTGTGAGCTAATTTGCTTTGTCTCTGTGACTGGGGCATTTTGGTCTGGGCAATGAAGTGAGGTCAGAGTTTTGTCACTGTGACCTCTTGTAGCTTGATTTCTGTTACTCAGTCTACTGCCTGAGTATACTTTTTTCTCCTTCCACGTTCTTTCCCTTCAAAGGGTTAAGTGAGGCAGCTTGCATTGATAATTTCTAAATAATTCAAGTCTGATTGCACACATTGTGAAAAATGATGGATTTTAAATTACACACATTTGGAACAAATTTCTCCAACACACAGATGGCTTGGATAGACAAAAAGAAAAAGTGAACCTAATAACTTATTGAAGAGGGAAGTATGTACAGTACCATTCTGACATTTATGTAGCTTGTTGGGGGACTCCAAATGTGTAATTTAAAATGCCCAGGCTTTGTCTGTGAAGCTCAAGGAATTTTATATCAGTTAGCTTGACATCTGTACTGAGATATATATGAAAGATTCAATCAGTAAAGTATTAAAGGATAGCAACTTTATTAATGCATATCAACATGATTTCACAGAAAACAGATCTTGCTTGCTTGAGACCATTTTCTGAGTTTAATTGGTAGAAAGAGCTCTTGACACAGTAGACTGCTGATAGACATTTGACTTAGCACTGCACAGCATTTTCATATCTTTATTTATGTTTTAAAGGCTCTGCACCCAGAGATGAAGAGCAGATTTTTCCTTCTACAGAATAAATATCTTTATTTTGGAATGAGTGACTCAAAAAGGTTTGAGATGCATGAAAATAACTGACATATGCTGCACTTCTGCTGTTAGCATATATAAACAGGGGGAATTTTAATCAAAAGAGATTGTTCAGCCAGTTGAGGAAAACTGGCATGTGCATATGCCAGAAAGAAAGGATGCATGTAAAAAGAAGTACAGTCTACATTTCTGTTTGTTTGTTTTCAATGTAGGCTATTAAATAGCAGCAAAGAAAGTTGAGTTTACAGAATGTGAGATCTGAGTATCTGAGATGCAAAGGAACTGTGGCATGGACTGGAATAAACTAAACTTTTATAAACATCTGTGAAGATACTCCCATGGAACACACACATTTATAAAAACATGCTTTCTAAGATGGGGAGTCACCTTAGAGACCCTGACACATGTTTTGTACTGTTTGCTTCCACTAACAGTTCCCACTGAAATCAATAAAAATGCGTGTGAAGCAAGATAATACTCAGTTTAAGCTAGGGTGCCTTAACCCACACCAGTACAAATATGTGCAGATGAAATAGTGGAATGTTACAAAGCTTGTTTGTAAGTTTATTGAAAAGGTCAAAGTCTCAGATGACCTACTTTCGCTGTGTATGTTTTATTCCTTCCTGGCAAAAGAAGCTATATTTTATAATATTTTTTTCTAAGTTTTTTTCTTTGAATTATGGTAAGAAGTGTATATAGAAATATACAACAATGCTGAAAGTTAATCAACAAAGAATCTTTTTCAGCAGCAAAGATGCTCTGTATCTGTTGCTGAAGGACTAATGTATTTTGAAAGTTAGGGAAAGCTGCTGGATTTGGTAAGGCTATCTGCAGATGGCTGTCGACAGAATGAAAAAATAAAAAAATGGTGACCACTGAAAACCCCATGGCATTCTGTGGCAACTGACAAGTTGTTTTTCTTAATGCCTTGAAGATCACTGCAACTTTCTCTTGTCTAACACAGCGTACCTCTGTGAGACTTGAGGCTTGACATGATGTGCTTTTTAATAGAGAAGAAGTAAATAAGTAGAAAAATGCCATCTTGAAATGATACTCTAAAACCGTTATTTAAGACTCCAAGAACACCATAGGTCTTTCCTTCATGTGGAACATGACAGATCACAGTGCATTCTTAGGAAATATTTTCCCTCTTAAACAGGTATAAGCAGTAAGATTTTCTCTTGTTTTATTTCTAACAAACTGCTGGAAGTCTCTCTCTAAGTAGCATAATGGAATCATTCAAGATAGAAGGAAGACACTGGCTGAGAAAGGGGAATAAGTCATAATTGAATTTCAGTCCAATTTGAATTTTAGTGGCTTTGGGCAGAAAGATAAGTCAAAAGCTATCATCTTTGCAAATGAAGACAACCCATATTCATGAAGACAATTCTGTTTTCTAATCAGGTCTATTTACATGAGGTAGGTTTTAGTTTGCACCTTATGTCATGTCTAGCTTACATGTTGTGAAAATCATGTTTCTTCCTCCTGCATCAGGAGCTGTAAGTAGTCCTGAGGAGGATTCCTGTTGTTTTAACTGGAGTTAAAAACATCTTTCAAACACTGTGTGGGCATGTCTGCTCAGAATGGCAGAGGACTTCCATTTCCTCAAAAGAAGTTTTAGATCTGTGGTATTTGGGAGTAGTGATTTTGAAGTTCAAGTTCAGTCACAACCAGTATACATGTAATTCATTGCCTAAGTAACAAAGAAGGTAAAATTCCTTTGAAATTTGAAGACTTTAAGACTTGCCTGTGTCATGAGATTACATTTTATTTGTACATACAGTTTGTTTATTTACAGCAATGCAGTGATCTGTTGCTGCAAAGAAGAGATCCATCTCTGTGGAACACTGAGGTCTAACCGCTGTTGATAGGTGTATTAGATGTTAAAAAGTTCTTGACTTTTTTTACTGAGCTGGAAATAAGAGTTCAGAGTTACAGGTGGTATTTTCAGTTAGAAGCCATTGTTTTACCACATCTGCAGTGAATGTAAAGACACTTGGCTCACTTCATGATGATCCAGATAGGAATTTAGAACTTTTATTAATTTGGCGGTTAATAAAAGCTGCCTTTTGTCAGTGCCATAAACTTCAGTGATCTTTGAATCTGGCACTAGGACGCAAGTCATTGCCCCCATTCTTACTGATTTAATAGATAGATGTTGCCTTGGAACTATTTATAGGTGCACAGTATTTTTCCTCCTTGACCTCGTCTTAACATTTACCATCATTTTCAAGCTGCAAGACATTGGTGGTGTTCTGAGAGGTTTTTACATTTTGAACAATCACAGAGAAAGCATCTGAGTTTTTATCCAATTGCAGTCAATACATCTGCTCTAGTTTTCGTCACTTGATAATATTTAATTATCTACAAGCAAGTCAAATTGATTACATATACAAGAACCTTACAGCTTTGAAGCAAAATGAATGAGCCTATAGATTTGTCTGGGTTAGCTATCAATGCTGATGGCAAAATATAATTAATAAAATTTATTAATAATTTTGATTGGTAAGAACAACTTTTAAAAACTTCGAAGGACTTTATACAGCTGTAGATTAAAATTGAAATCCATTATAAGAGTGAAAATAATTGTTAGGTGGGTTTTTTTAGATCTTCTGTCCCAAGTTACCAAAGGTGCTTGTTCACATACATATCTTCATTATATTTTGGATTTAAAGAAAACAGTCTTACAGTTTGGTCCCTTATTTTAATTTTCTTAATTATTGGTGGAACAGGTTTTAAGCTTGGGTCAAAAATAGAGCAAAGTTATCTGTAAATATGTGCCTAGGTAAAGAGTTGAATGAGCTCTTCTTGCAAACAAATCTACAACTTGCATACAGTGTATATACATGCATACCTTGCATGAATTCTCTAGAAGCAGTCAGAAATTTTTCAACCTGACTAGAAAAAAATTGTAGCTGTTGTTTCACATGATTTCATATTTCATATTTCACATTATTTCATATTTCTTTAGACTTAAAGTGAAAAAGAAACCTGTGTAGGGTAAAATCTAAAGGAGAGAGAGAATAAAGGGCATCTAAAATGCCAGTGCAGCAAAATGAAGGATATTCCAGAGGGAATCAGGATCTAAAGAAGAAAGGAGAACTCTTGGTCAGGTAACAGATGTTTTCCCTCAAGGATAGTGATGGAACAGACACCAGAGGGGCAAAAAAAAATCTAATGAACACCAAAATTTCTCATTTTCTTTTTCCGTCTACTTCCAATGTCAGAACAGTATGTTTAAAGAAGTGTGACAAGAACAGTCACCTTCTTTATATTGAAACAGGAAGTAAGAAAACAGTTAATTTCAAATTTCCATGTAGGAAGAGAGCAAATGCTCCCATTAGTCAGATGACTTGATATATCAAGGGAAGTTCCAGCGCAGCCTGGTACAATGAATTTAGTTGAACCTCCTTCAAACTGAGTGTGGCATGGGCCAGCATTGACACTTTTCTCCTTTCCATTGCTGCAAGAAAGAAAAGAAGTAGAGTGCTTTACTCCCTAGAATACTCACTAAAGTAGGATGTTGGTAGAAGTTTAGAGATTTATCTACATGTTTATGTTGTTCAGGATAGTTATGAATTTAATATACCTTTGGTACTTGACTTGTTATGTGCTTGTTCTTAGGCTGCCTTGCATAGGCATCATTACCACGGTTCCTACCTAAGGTCCGGCTGTGCACTGACTTGCAAGAGAATTGGATAAATCCATTTAACATGAAATAACAGACTTTGGCATTTGGCACAGGGATTTTTTAAAAGGATGTTGCCAACACATCAGTCAGTTTCCATGTGATAAATACTTAGTTTCCAATATTTGAAAAATCAGCAATTTATGAGAATAAAAGGTCATCACTGAGTCAGACATATATCCATGAGTGCATATGCCTTCCTTTTTTTAAAAAATTTCTTCCTTTTTATAACAGCGACTAGGTAGTGCAAAGTAAGCTGGGAGCCAAATTTGCCCTTTGACACAGAGCTCCTGTTGGTTAGAAACCACTGGGAGCCATATGCTTCTGAAGTTAAAACATGTTTCTTTATGTTTATGCTGCTTTAATGTAGGCTACAATCCTACAGTTATTTACGCAGTAAAATTTTCCATCAAATTCAACAGCAGCATGAGGATCAACAGTGGCAATTTCCTCTTAGTAGGGCTTCCAGCAAGAGGCTGCCTGCTGCTTCCAGCTATTGCAGAATTAAAGCCTCATGCTGCTCACGGGACTGAACAGCTGTGATCACATTACATCCACCCAGCGGTCTTTTCACTCACTGCCTATAAAAAGACAATGGATCAATTTTAAACTGACCCTGTTGACTTTTAAAGCCCTTAGTGTAGAAGGAACTGGTTTTCTGTAAGCCTCCCCCATTCATTTGGCTCTTGAGTCCTCTTACATGTCTTCCAGTCAGAGGCTGCTGGTTGGCATAAATTCTGTTGTTGTAGCCCCAATGGTTTTGTCACTTGTTTCCTCTCAAGCATCTCTTTTTCTTCTTACATCTTTTTTAAAATGTTATGGGAATCCCAGTTTCTGATACACCTTTATGCCCCCTGTTCTTTGCCTCCCAGAGGTGTTCTCAGTCTCAATTGCTCTTCTACAAAGACGCAGAAATGTTCTGCCTCCTTGCAGCATTTCATAATGATTTTGCATAGTTTTACTTTTAGAATACAGTCATACAATAATTCAGGTTGGAAGGGACCTCTGGTGTCCATCAGGACTCGGAACACAGCTAGCTTCAAAATTTAGGTCAGGTTGCTCAGGGCTGTGTCCACTTGAGTTTTGAATATCTCCAAGGGTAGATATTACACAGCTTCTCTGGGAAACCTGTTCCGGTGATTGACTGCGCTCATGAGGAAGCCTTTTTTTTACGTTTGATTAGCATTTTCCATGATGCAGCTGTGAATGTTGCCTCTTATCCTTTGACTGTCTGTCTGAGAAAAATCTTGCTCTGTCTTATCTGTAACTCCCCTCTCTTACAATTGAAGACATTAATGAGGTCCCCTGAAGCCTCCTCTTCTCTAGGCTGAGCAAACGCCGTCCTTCAGTCTCTCTTTATAGGGCATGTGTTTCAACCTCCTGGCCATTTTAGTAGGGCACTGCTGAACTCACTCCAGTTTGCAGATCTCTCTTATACTGAAGATGCAAAACTGGACACAGTCTTCCAGACACCTTTTAAGTGCTGGACAGTAAGAATAATCACTGGACCTGCTATCCAGGCTATTATTAGTACTGCCCAGTACATGGTTGGCATTCATTGCTGCACAAGTGCACTGGTTGCTCATATTCAACTTTCCTATGAGTGCTGCGTCCATTTCTGCAGAGCTGCTGCCTAGTCAGTTGGTCATCAGTCTGTGCTGATGCACTATGTTGTTCCATCTCAGGAGCAGAACTTACTTATCTCTGAACTTTGTGAGGTTTGTCAACCTCTTCCCTCAGCCTGTTGAGGTCCCTTTGAACAGCAGCTCTGCCTTCTGACATATTAGCCAGTCTCCCTACATTCCCGAGGGTGCATTCCATCCTGTTCTCCAGATTGTAGATGAAGATGTTAAACAGTATCAATCCCAATAATTTTTATTTTTTTTTAGGATTCAAAGTGTTTCCTTAGAGCGGGGACCACCTTAGTAAAGAAAACTAGTTTATTTATTGTAATGATGATGTTGTAGCAGTATAAAATATAGTGAGTTTTACAAATGTTGAGATATGTTAAGATATATGTTGGAAATGTCTCCACAAAAATGGAGCATTAATGAGGTGAGACCTACACTTTGGTAAATAATATATGTAGTATACATAAAAAAGGTTTATCTGAACATTCCCATCTTAGGGATGTATAACTGAGACCAAACTTTTCAGATCAAGCTCATTTTGCACAAGAACTTTATATCTACTTGTGGCTTAAAATGTGGCTGCTTAAAAAGATAAAAGGTGGCAATGATTCATATTGAAGCCACAGATCTGTAATGCTTGAATTTGGAGATAGGAGCTTTGCTATTGTAAACATTAATGAGATATGGTCTACTCTCAACTTATCAGAAGAGAGTATGGTGCTGGTAACTGAGTAATTTCTAGGTATGTTTGGGGGAAAGCAGAGAGAGCATGTGGTTTGCTCAGAGGTGCACAGGAAATTAAAGTTGCACCATTTGACTAAACTTTGATCATCTGAGTCCAGGCCAACACTTTAGCATAAGACATTAGATCAGTATCAACAGCAGGCACCTAGGAAGAATAAGGGAATCAGTTTGTGATGCTTTCCTTCTATACTTTTCCAGTATCCCATGACCTCTGGCTCAGGAACTCTTGGGCCAGGTAGGGTATTTTAGAATTTTAATAATACTTTTTTGTGTTTAGTGATATCATTCACAGTTAAATAAATTAGTTGGTTTCAAAGAGTCTTGGCACTTGCATCTCCAGTCCTTGGTAAATGGCAAGGTATGTGGCAGTGGATTTTGAAATGAGCTGCTTTAATTGGAACAGCGTACCTGGTAGGTATGACTACAAGGTCTCCATAATAATGTTAGGTACCTGACAGATCAATCCCACTGAACTATCACATCTCATGCCAAATAAAAATGAGTTTGGACAGATATTGACCTCTCTGCCAGTGATGAATATCCTGGATCTACTCAATTCAGTGTGTGATGATGTATCATTTAATCACAATCACAGAAAGCAGTGAGCATTTTTTTCATTGTTGTTTGTTTCACTTTTTCCTATACAGTCTTATTCTTTCTGTTGTCTTTTTAGTGGTTGTTAGGAGTTGAATTGACTGTTTCTGTTTGCTCAGAAGAAAATTTTCTCCCAGCAGAAGCATGAAAACTATGGGCAATATTAGGGAGAATTTCTTCCCATTAGCCTGGAGATTCATGTTGGCCAGAGAAAAAACAACACCACAGAAAGGGTGTTGATGACCATGCTGTAGTGTTTCTACCTTTATTTTGCCTCTTTGTTCTTTCCCTTGTTTTTTTCTTCACAGTCAGTAGAAAAGCTGCCTCTCATGAATCTGACACTGGGTGACTAGCTGAATTATCCAAAAGCAGGAAATTAAATTAGGCACTTAAAAACCCCAAAACAACACCAAAAAAAACTCGTGCTTTTTTGTTTCATCATCTTGAAGTGAATATCAACTCACAAGACCAGATTCTGAGGCTCTCCTGTCACCACAGCTTCTAGGACCTTCAGGTCTCTGGCAACAATCAATGCAATCTTGAGATCCTCTGACAAATGCTCCATCAGAAATGAGCCCACCTGCTTGTATTTCCACCAAGTATTTAATGTCTAGGCATTTGTCAGCAGGGTAGTGTTCTGGGTTCTTCCTTTTCTACAGATGGTGGTCACTCCATGTAAACACAGTAATATGTCCACAGACAAGGTCGTAGACCCTGGTTATCTTTTGCTTAGCTAACTGATTCTTTTCTTTCTTAGCAGTTTAGGGCCACTGCGGTGGCTCAGGTTAGTGAATTTAATACCATGAATAAGGATAGTCAAAGAGTTTATAAAATGGTAAGGAGAATTTTTGCAACTGACAGAAATTTATTCACATAAAGTATGAAGCAATTACTTGCAAAAAGCTTCTGAGGAGCAAAGTCAGGAATAGTTGGTAAACAGACTTTAAGGAGAAAATGTGTCCTGGTCAAGTGCTTAATTTGTAATGACAGATTTCAGCTATATTTCACTCCAGTTTTCTAAGAGCTTATTTTAGGAAGACCTCTTCTAATCTATTTAACTCCTGATCACCTTATTGATGTTTCTATGGCTGGAGTTCCAGGTAGTATCAAAGAAATAGAAGTAGCACTGTGATGTGAAAGGTACATTTGTGCTCAGTAGGTACATTTCCTCACACGGCTGTATTGCTTTAGGAGCCTGGGCAGGTTGAAAATGTGAGTTTCGTTTTCTTTCTTGCTTGATAGTGTGGGTGCCATTCTGTGTTGTGAGTAATACCACTGCTGTGAAGCAGGGAAGTGGTATATCCCACTGGATAGGGACTGGGTAATGGGTAGATGCCCACAGTTCTGAGCATCTTAGAGGAATGGAGATGTTTTGATGTAAGTTTAGATAGTCCTGATGTTCTGGACAAGTAAAAGGTTTACTGGGCAGTACAGTGGGTCTCAGTGCTAGTCAGCACCATAGGGAGGCAAGACTATAGCTTGTTCTTTTGGAATAGATTGCTTATACATGACAAAGTAGTCACCTCTAGGACTCTTAATGGTTTGACCTGTTTGGTTGCCATGGAAGTTTTGCAGGACCCTTCTGGCTACATATACATGTGCTAAAATTTGCTCTACAGGCACAATAGCAAAGCTTAGCATCTTTATGAACCTTTTTATTATTACTTGAGGGAAATAAATGGCTGTCTGTATTATGCATGAGCATGCTGTGGTACCGCATTAGTCTGTCTTCCATCAATATGTCTTGTTCTCTTCCTTTATCGGCTAATGCTCATGATAATTCCAGGGGTACATCTTAAAGCCCAACCAAATGAATATCAACCTGAACAGGTGGAAGAACATGATATTAGGCTGTTGAATATTCTAATACATGAAACAGCGAGCTGTGTAGTTATGTTTTAACAACATAATCAAAACAGAGATATATCTGTGTAATAAAATTGACTGTTGCTATAACCAATACACTTAGAATGATTACATGATTATAATGGAAATGCAGTTGTTATTTGCTACATTAATTAGCTGTTGATGTAATGTTATACAAATGTGCTTCCTTTCAAGTAATCATATTTCTTGCCGACATTTCTGAATAGGACTACCAATTAGTTAAGTAGAGGTGCTGATTATAGGTAAGCTACAATAGAACACAGTGGAATGGGGCTTCATAATTTTAAACTTTTAATGTTACTATCTAAAGCATGTTGCTGTTAACACAACCTTGTGGTTGTGTAAACAACACCTTTTTAAATAAGCACACATCTTTGATATCCACTACACAGCTAAAGCTGCTAAAGAAAGAGCTGTTGCTTCTCTGTGCTGAACTTCTCTGTGAGATCCCGTATCTCCCAGCAAGTCCATCTCCCAAAGCCCTTGGAGGAATATTTAGTGGTTTACCCCACTCTATCTCAAGGTGAAACTGACGGAGGCTTTTAGCATTTTGGACTTTATTGCAATGTCAAGATGTCCTTGTAAGCATAGAAAATTTCTTTGACTTAATGAAAAGATAAATAATATAATCAAAATGTAAAAATGTGTCCAGCTAAACTGTCTTCTTGAGTCAAATTTTCTTGAAGCTAAGAAGATGCAGCTTACTCTATGCTAATGGGGTCATTTCATAAATCATTCTCTTAATGAGGATCCTTGCAGAATTCCTCTGCCTCTTGCTTACCCATGCAAACTAAAGCCACATCTTCAACTGATGTCAGTGACTGCTTTCAGTGGGGATTATTTTCAACAACTTCTGTTTGACTTGCTGTATCTGAGGACTGGACCCCCATGATTTCCATCTGTAGTGATCCTGCACTTAGGATAATACTATATTGGTTGAATCCCTTAAATAAAAAGTAGATTCCTTGATCAAAGTTCCTCTTCCTAGTGATTGTACAACAGTCTGAACTATAAACTGGAGATGACTTGGAGATTAACAATATATGGTGTTTGCTTTAGACATCTTTTCCAAAAGAAATCTTTTCATGTATCATCTCTTGTAATGTTTTTCTTAATATAGCTTGTTGTTTTCTTGGCTGCTTCCCTCTTAGTCATATTAAAAGAATATACAGTATTTCTTACAGGACTCTCCTACACACAGATACGGAGATTTTTGTCTGGTTTTGTATGTGTAAAACATTTTGCTAATCAATAAAACGTCAGTGCATAGAAGTGCAACTTAGCGTCTTTAGAACGTTGCATGTGGGTTTTCTACATTTGCAAAAGTATAATTAGCCAGGAAATTTCTGGGTGGTATTACAAGTTAAAATCAGCGAAGTGCATTCTCAGTTTGTTTGAGCAGCAACAAGCCAATTCAATCATGCCTATTGATAAGCTGTTTCACAAAAAGCTATCCAAAGTGCAGTAAAAAAATCCTTTTTTTTTTTTTCCCTTGGAAAATGGTTAAAAAACATAGAAAACATGTGTCAGAGACTGATTTGAGTGGGAACTTTTAATCTGTCCACAAACTACAGAAAGTGACAAGCTGTTCTGGCTTCTGCAAATCTGTAATGGTCTGTATTTAAAAATTCATTTGCTACCAGAACACATCTTGTACATGCAAAATTACCTTGATTTTTATATCTGGATTCAAATTTTTACAAGCATAAATCTAATACACAAAGGTGATACAGTGAAATCTAGGAAACTGAGAAAAAACACATTAAAAAGCTATTATACAAAATACGTGGATTGGTGCCAGATTTTCTTAATTGTTTTATTAGTTCAGAACAAGTATTTCTTCTGAAGGACTAACGAAGAAAGATATACTCATATGTGAACCTCAGGCCACAGAAAACTTCATTCCAAACCCTTTTCCTTTGATTTTGAACTTGGCAGATAGAGCTGAAGCCATCAGAAAGGAAGGAGGTAGACAGAAAGTGAATGATGATTTTAAATGCTTTGTTTTGGAAGGCACCAGTGGAAGACTAGATGCACTAGTTTTTGCTGCCTTCTCTTTTCTCCAGTAGGACTTGCAGGTAGCTCTGGTAGTAGAAACCAGAAAGACCCACACAGATACAGGCAGGTTTTTAATGGACTGCTGTTACCCTTCGTAAACTTCCCTTTAGGTAAATGGTGTCAGGCCTTCACTCCATAAAATAATTCCTTTTATCTGTTGCTGACTGGGATAACACATAAGCGTCAGTTAAAATCTCAAGCCTCTGCTTCGATAGTACACAAGTCCACATTTAAAACTAGGCACATGTTTAACTGCTGTTCAGAAAAGATTTATTATTTTTCAGGCAGACTTAATTTTTTAATTACAGAAACGCAGAGAAGAATAGCATGGGGGTGTTAGGGTATTGTTTTTAATTTCTGACTTGTTTTATATTCTAGTAACCTAAATATTTTTAGACCATACTCATGGATTCAGGGACCTCAAGCTCTTCTAAGTCACTCCAGCTTTTTGTCCACAAGTATAATACTTCTTCCACCTACATGGACATCATTTATTATTCCCTTTGCTAGTATGAATTGTGAGTAAAATTATCTGTTCTTCTGCTCTGCATTATAGTGCTTTCTTCATATCATCTAACATGCATTAGTGTGAGTGCCTGGCAAGAATCTGACCAGAAAAAGAATTAGTCTTTTTCTAAATATTGAGATTGTATCAGTCGGCTTTGAAAGCAAACAGCAGCAGATCCAATTGGATTGAATAGCCAGACTTCAGGTTCTTAATTGTTTAAGACTTAACCATTTTTAATTTTCTGTTTGTATGGCATATATCAAACCTGTTTGCACACTTGCAAAGAGGAAAACAGTACCAGCTTTGGGAGGCATTTTTGCTCTACTTCTTTCTTTCTTGTTTTTGTGAAGTGCAAAAGAAAATATCCAAAGATACCAGTCATCACAGAATCATCTACGTTGGAAAGGACCCTGGAGATCATCTAGTCCAACCGTTCTCCTATCATAGTTCCCATCTACAGCATATCCTTATCTCCAAATCGACCCTACTTTTGAACACCTTCAGGGATGGGGACTCCACCAGCTCCCTAGGCAACACATTCCAACGCCTCACAACCCATTCTGTAAAGAAATGCTTCATAATATCTAGTCTGAACTTTCCCTGGCGCAACTTGAGACCATTCCCTCTTGTCCTGTCACTTTCTACTAGGCCAAAGAGTCTCATCCCCAGCTCTCTGCAGCTTCCTTTCAGGTAGCTGTAGAGGGTGATAAGGTCTCCCCTCAGCCTCCTCTTCTCCAGACTAAACACCCCCAGTTCCCTCAGCCGCTCCTCATAGGACACATGTTCCAGACCCTGCACCAGCTTCGTTGCCCTTCTCTGGACACGCTCGAGTCATTCAATGTCCTTTTTGTAGTGAGGGGCCCAAAACTGAACACAGGAATCGAGGGGCGGCCTCACCAGTGCCGAGTACAGGGGTCAGATCCCTTCCCTGTCCCTGCTGGCCACGCTATTGCTGACACAAGCCAGGATGCCATTGGCCTTCTTGGCCCCCTGGGCACACTGCTGGCTCCTGTTCAGCCGGCTGTCAATCACACCCCCAGGTCCCTCTCTGACTGGCAGCTCTCCAGCCACTCCTCCCCAAGCCTGTAGCGCTGCTGGGGGTTGTTGTGGCCCAAGGGCAGCCCCCGGCATTTGGCCTTATGGAAACTCCTCCAGTTGGGCTCAGCCCATGGCTCCAGCCTGTCCAGGTCTCTCTGCAGAGCCTCCCTGCCCTCGAGCAGATCAACACTCCCACCCAACCTGGGGTCACCTGCAAACTGACTGAGGGTGCCCTCGATCCCCTCGTCTAGATCATCAGTAAAGATGTTAAACAGGAGTGGCCCCAACACCGAGCCCTGGGGGACACCACTCGTGACCGGCTGCCAACTGGATTTAACTCCGTTCACCACAACTCTCTGGGCCTGGTTGTCCAGCCAGTTTTTTACCCAGCGAAGTGTGCGATTGTCCAAACCTTGAGCAGCCATTTTTGCCAGAAGTATGCTGTGGGAAACGGTGTCAAAAGCCTTGCTAAAATCAAGATACACAACATCCACAGCCTTTCCCTCATCCAATAAGCAGGTCGCCCTGTCGTAGAAGGGGATCAGGTTTGTCAAGCAGGACCTGCCTTTCATAAACCCATGCTGACTGGGCCTGAGCATCTGGTTGTCCCTCATGTGCTGCATGATGGTGTTTAGGATGAGCTGCTCCATGAGTTTTCCACTCACGGAAGTCAAGATGACAGGCCTGTAATTTCCTGGATCATCCTTCCAACCCTTCTTATAGATGGGCGTGACATTGGCCAATTTCCAATCAGTCGGGACCTCCCCAGTCAGCCAGGACTGCTGGTAAATGATAGGAAGTGGCCTGGCAAGCACCCCAGCCAGCTGCTTCAGCACCCTCGGGTGTATCACATCCAGTCCCATTGACTTGTGTATGTCTGTGTGATGCAGTAGGTCGCTGACTGTCTCCTGGAGTGCAGGGGGTTGTTCTCCCAGTCTCTGTATTCTGGCTGTGGAGGCTGGATTTCATCAGTACAACTAACATTGCTATTAAAGACTGAGGCAAAGAAGGCATTAAGCACCTGAGCCTTCTCCTCATCACTTGTTACCAAATTTCCTCCTGCATCTAGCAGGGGATGGAGACTCTCCCTGGACTTTCTTTTGCTACTGACATGCTTATAGAAACTTTTCTTGTTATCCTTGATTGCAGAGGCCAAATTAATTTCCAGTTGGGCTTTAGCCCTTCTGATTTCCACCCTGCATAGCCTCACATCCTCTCTGTAATCACTGTGAGTGGCTAGCCCCTTCTTCCAAAGGCTGTAAACTTTCCTTTTCTCCATGAGTTGCAGCCAAAGCTCCCTGTTCAGCCAGGGTGGTCTTCTCTGGCGTCGGCTTCTCTTAGAGCACCTGGGGACCGCCTGCTCCTGAGCCATTAACACTTCCTTCTTAAGGAGTGCCCAGCCTTCCTGGACCCCTATACCCTTCAGGAGAGTCTCCCAGAGGATCCTTTCAAGCAGGTGCCCAAACAAGACAAAGTCAGCCCTTTGGAAGTCCAGGATCGAAGTCTTGCTTAGCTCTCTCCTGACCTCTCTAATAGAGAACTCTGTTATTTCATGATTGCTGTGCCCTAGTCGACCCCCAACCTCCATGTCATCCACCAGCCCTTCTCTGTTCACAAAGAGGAGATCCAGCAGGGCACCTTCTCTGGTCGGCTCACTCACCAGTTGTGTCAGGAAGTTGTCTCCCACATATTCTAGGAATCTCTGGGACTGGTCTTGTTCTGCCATGTTGTATTTCCAGCAGATGTCTGGGAAGTTAAAGTCGTCCACAAGAACAAGGGCAAGCGATCATGAGATTTCACCTAAGTGCCTATAAAATATCTCTTCCATCTTTCTGTCCTGGTTGGGTGGCCTATAGTAGACTCCTACTACAACATCTGCCCTGTTGGCCTTCCCCCTGATTCTAATGCAAAGATACTCAACCCTGTCTTCACTACACCTGTGCTCAAAGCAATCAAAACAGTCCATAACATACAGAGCCACCCCACCACCTCTCCTGTCTGTTCCTCCTAAAGAGCTTGTACCCATCAATTGGCACACTTCAGTCATGGGAGACATCCCACCATGTTTCTGTAATAGCAACAACATCGTAATTTTCCTGTTTCATCATGGCTTCAAGCTCCTTCTGTTTGTTACCCCTGCTGTGTGCATTGGTATACATGCACTTCAGATGGGCCGATGTTTTGCCCCCTTCCCCCTTCAAATCTAGTTTAAAGCTCTGTCAACGAGCCCAGCTAACTCCTGCCCCAAAATCCCCTTCCATCTCCGGGACAGGTGCATCCTGTCTAATGTCAAAAGATCAGGTGCACTGTATACCAACCCATGATTGAAGAATCCAAAGCCCTGATGGTAACACCAGTCTTGGAGCCACCCATTCATTTCTCCTGTATTCTTCCTTATCCATCCCTCCAACCATAGGGATGGAGGAGAACACAATTTTTGTCCCCGACCCGTTAAGCAGTTTTCCCAAGGACCTAAAATCTCTCTTCATTGCTTTAGGCCTTCTCCTGGTGATGTCATCACTACCTACCTGAAAAACCAGGAGAGGGTAGTAATCCTTTGGTCTCACTAGGGTAGGGAGTGTTGCTGTGAGGTCCTTGAGGGGGGCCCCAGGGAGGCAGCAGACTTCCCTATAAAGCGGGTCTGGTCTGCATATGGGGCCTTCGACACCCCTCAGAATGGAGTCACCCACTACAATGACTCTTCTGGAGTTCTTTTCAGAGCTGGTTTTAATGCCTGGTCTGAAGTGACCTGGCCTTGATGGACCTTGGTCTTCGTTTGTCTCATTTTCTTCCTCCTTCTCTTCTTTGTTCAAAAGTTCCAGGGCCCCGAATCTACTGTGAAGGGACACCATGGGGGGTGAGGGAGGTGGGGAGAGGATTTTCCTGCCTCCCTGAGCAGGGACCTGTTTCCAGCCTCCCTTGTCTCTTAGTGCCCCTCCTTCTACCTGATAGCAAGAGGGTGAGGGATTACCTGCCTCGTTTGGAGCTTCCATTAGCTCCTGTTGCTTCAGGGGTGCTAGGGTGTTACTCCACCAGTCAGTTTCCCGTTCACACTCCCTAATACTTCTTCATCTCTCAACCTCTTCTTTGAGTTCCACCTCCAGGCTGAGGAGGTCATCCAGCTGTGCTCTAAATGTAGAGAAGCTCATCCCTTGTGCTCTAAATGTAGAGAAGCTTAACTGAAGAACAGAAGGCGAAAGTGTTTCATACATGATGAAAAGAATGGGATCTGTACTGATAAGGAAGAGATAAGGATGAAATGAAGAAACCTTATGCTGAATGCTTTTATTAGAATCGTAAGATCACGCCTTAGTTCAGGTTTAAAGGGACCTCAGGAGGCCTCTAATCCAACCTCCTGCTTGAAGCTGGGTGGGCTGTAAGACCAGGTTGCTCAGGGCTTTATCCAGTTCTGAAAACCATACTAATTTGAAAAAACCTCCAAGAACTCCAGACTGCACAATCCCTCTCAACAGCCCAGTTCATTGCTTCACTGCCCTTATGGTGAAAATGTTGTTTCTTCTATCCAGTTGGATCCTCTCTCATTTCATTTGACATCTTTTGCCCCACATCCTCTCTGTGAAGAGACTGGCTCTGTCTTCTTGATGACCTCCTCACAGGTAGTGGAAGGCTGCCATTAGATCCCCTTAAAGCCTTCACTTTTCCAGGCTAAAAGCCTCTCCCTTTAGGGAATGTGCTCCACCTGGATGTTACTCCACTGAAACATCAAGTAGCTTCACGTGATCATTGTCCTTCCTGTGATGGGGTCCCAAAACTGCAGTACTCCTGATGTGGGCTAATGATTGCTTAGTAGAAGAAGATGATGGGGTTGTGCTTCTGGTCATCCAGCCCAGGATGCTGCTTGCCTTCTTGGCT
Organism: Athene cunicularia; assembly: GCF_003259725.1. Lineage (NCBI taxonomy): Eukaryota > Metazoa > Chordata > Aves > Strigiformes > Strigidae > Athene > Athene cunicularia. Next base: position 83,909,636 of record NW_020799095.1, on the reverse strand, counting down.
GCCAGGCCATCCTGCTGGCTCATGTTCCCTTGTGTAGATTTAGATCTTTATCTGAAAGGGGATGTTACTTGATCACTAAAACTAGAGAACTAATCAAGCCCCCAATGGTAGGACCTGGTTAACTACTTACATTTGGCAGAATTACCTTGGCCTCACTCAGTGACAAGTGCTCAGTTGTTCTTCTACAAGACTTGCCTGACCCTGGAATGTGTAGAGGCTGTGGAGTTTGGTCCATTGTATATTTAGTGAATTGTAAATGTTCTGTGCTCAGTTTTTCCCAGATGTGATACCTGCTAATTCCTGGTGACAATGACCTGCTATTTGAGCATGGGGTTGATGGTTGATGCATTATTGATTAATCCAGTTTAGACTGCATTTAAAGTGGTTGTACTTTAATTACATTTGGTATCTAGAAATAATAGCTTAGCATTTCAGAGGCTTCTTGGAAGAGATGGGGTTTTGTGTACTGCAGAATGTTTCTTCTGATGGCATTTTTGTCTTATCAGAAAAAAAGTGTATCTTTTAATGAAGTATTCTTTTAATCTGGTTGCTTTTATATTACAATAATTTATCATTAGTAAGATTCTTTTTCCCTGTGGATGTCTTACTTGAGCAGTAAATTCGTTACTTCCAATGAAAATAATACATGACTTGAAACCACTATGCTGTAGTCACAAAATGAAGCTCCTTCAATGAACTTTTTCCTTTTGTATGTGTATGTGTGGGTTTTGGTCAGTTACTCCTGTTTCATTAATGTTGAATTCTCTTATAATAATTTATCTTAATAGTTTCTGACTCTGCTCATTTGTGTACTCCTGCTTTCTGATATTGAGAGCAAAATGTAGATGATGTAGCTAAATCTCATGGTTTAAAAAATATTATAGGTCTCTGGGTAGCTTTCAAATAAAAAGATTTTATTTTCTTTTGTGGGTACTACTAAGTACCTCTTTAGCATTATGCTAATAATGAAACATTTCAGATTCTACTGCTGGCAGAAGCAGGCTTTATCTAGTAATTAGAAGAGAGGAGATCTACATTTTCACATATCCTCTATATGATTACTTGGGTGAATCACTTCAATAAAATTACCAGTTGAAGTAAAATAAGTTTTAAATATAATGTTTGTGATGGTTTGACTCTGGCTAAATGCCAGGTATCCACCAAGTCGCTCTATCACTTCCCCCCCCCCC
>NW_020799095.1:83872406-83908396 GCF_003259725.1 Athene cunicularia | reverse complement strand
TTACATAAAACTGCAAAAGCCTCCTATCAGTATGAAGGGCAATGACAATAATATAGAGAGCAGAGCCAGTAATCTGTGGCACATAAATTCCTGAAACCTGCAGGACCCTTATACTTTGGCAAAACAGTCGACTATCTGATTACTTGTGAGTTAGAAATAACACGATACCATAAATGTTAGTAACACCACCCTGGTGGCCATAATACAGAAATACTCAAGAGTGAAAGGCTTTTCTGCTTGTTTGTCGAGCTGACCAAAGGATTCTTGGTGTCAGCGTGCATTCGCTACACACTCTTTGCACTGAGCCACAGTCATGTTTTGGCTCAAACAGCCCCAAGACTTCACAGAAACTATGAATGGATGTTTGTTCATAGGGGAAACATCATTTCTGCCTGTCAAGTCGCTCTTGATTCACTTTAAATCCTGACAACTGCGCTTCCAGTGCTCCTGGCAGTTGAGGGAGAAACTGTTCTACACATGATGGATGGGATGCAACAAGGCATAAATGACTGTTGAGGGATACTCTTGGCTTGCCTTAAAACAGAACCTGGTTGCAATCTATGACAACCACATTAGGGAACAAGGAACAATAAAAGCATTTTAAGAAGCTCACAAGTGGCATTTTTAGAATCACAAAATGAGAGCAGGTTAAAGGGAACTTAAACCAAAAACTATAGCATTACAAACCCTTCATATAAATCCCATTGCTTTACTAATTGAACAGAAAATATTAATCAAACCCAGGAACCAGCCACTGCATGTGAGAGGGAGCTAAGAGAAGTATTTTGTAACTTGCTACAGTACTTCCCATATTGTCTGAGGATCATTCTGTTCCAAACAAAATGGCCATGGAAAATAGAAGCTGAAAGTAAGTAATGCAGTTTAAAGTGTCCCATTAGTTAATTCTGATATAAATTAAAACTGCTATTGATTAAAAAGTTCACCCCAGAGGAAGTATGTTAAGTAACCTTTCCTTTTTGTAATTTGTGCTGCCTGGCAGCAGAAAACCTCATGAAATCAAAAGTAACTAAGTAGTATACCAACAACCATAATTTTCTATAATCCTTCTACACTGCATCCTCATCTTGCAGAGCTGCTAGGCAGAAAACCTGAGCCAGAAAATATAGGAACTGCCTTCAATCTCTCCTTTTCTCACTATTTAGCTCCTAGAAGATAAACTAACCCTTGTGGGTGAAACAAAGGCAGTTTTAATATAAGCAAAGCGAAGCAAAAGTCCGCGCGGAAGCAAAAGCAAACAGATTTAGTCTCTACTTCCCATGGACAGGCGATGTCGGGCCTTCTCAGGAAGCAGGGCTCCAATACGCGTAGTCGTTGCCTCGGAGGACCAAGGGTGACCCCACCCCCTTCCTCCTTTCTCCCAGCTTTATACTGAGCAGACGTCATACGGTATGGAATATCCCTTTGGTCGGTTTGGGTCAGCTGTCCTGGCTGTGTCCCCTCCCAGGATCTTGCCCACCCCGTCCCACTGGGGGAAATATCAGAAAGAGCCTTGGTGCTGTGTAAGCACTGCTCAGCAGTAGCCACAACACCAGGGTGCTATCAACACCCTGCCAGCTCCCGACATAAAACACAGCACCGTCAGGGCTGCTGTAGGGGAAAACCAATTCCAGTTCAGCCAGACCCAGTACAATGTTATTGATTAAAAACCAGTTAAGTGTGTTAAGCTGTTATCAACATTAGTAGGTGCTAGAGGTATATTTCTTGAGCCTGAATTCCAGAGGGGATATTAAATCAATGCATCCAAAATCTTCATAGTTTTATGTACATTTTGGATTGCATTCAGACATTTAGGGCACAAATGTTTACCATTTATCTCTTTTTATTTGTGATCAGATCTTTCATAAAACTTGTTACGTTAGGTAGTTTTGGGAAAGTAGTCTCTTTCCTGAAAAAAATATTATCTAGGTATAATAGCAGAGACTGCAGGTGGGTACAGATGTTTAAAGGAGCATAGTAGACCCAGCAGACAAGAGAGATGAACATGACAAGTAACAATACTAGTTTCCCACATGCTGAAAAAATATTTATTCTGGGGAGTGGCAGGGGTGGGATGCAACAAGGGGGACTTGTAATCAAATATCCGTAAGTGGATATTCTGCTAATGGTTGTTTGCTACAAGCTTCTTCTAGAGCAGAAATGGGCCATTTGAAAATGCATGAGAAAGTGGTGACGTCTGTGGCACAGAGTCAAGAGTCAAAGCCTTGACAGTGTATGAGAAGTGTGTAACATGACCACAATGAGCCTTGAGAACAAAATACCATTTTCGGTTCATTTCAGACGAGGGTGAGCTACTTGGGTGCAACAAGTTGGTCAAAGTGCTGAAGGAGGAAACTTTCTTACAGTAAAATTTGGAATAGTGGGAATTAGGACAAGGGAGTCATGCCAAAGGCAGAGGAGAGCATCTAGGGAAGATGTGTTTTATTAGAAACTTTGCCCTTATGGACAGATAGAAACAAGCGTGCCTTGGGACATGGTAGTAAATGCTGTAAATGCACTTTAGTTCAAGCTTTGAGGGATTCAAACCAGTGATTTATTTATTGATTTATTTATTGTCAAAAGACAGTGGAAAGAAGCATTTGAAATTAAATAATATTGGTAATTTGGGACAAACCTAAGAGAAATAAATGCTTGCACTCACCAGCTTTTTCTTATCTTAGAAGTCTTTGGCACAAATTTAGTGGAATTGCTAGTAAAACTGTCAGTCACAGGATCTGGCATATGACACTTAATAGCATAAAGGCCTAAATGTTACCACTCATGCAGAGAAAAGGCGAAGAGTTTAGCCGGTTAAGGACATCAGATTGTAGCTTTCTCAGAATAGCAGAGGATCAAAGTGCAGTATATCTTGATTGCTGTAGATAACAGTGGATGTACAAAAGCAACAGAATATGTGTGATTCTTGTGTTTTTCTGACCTGCGTTTCTGAGCATCACTTACCAAATACTCTGCAAGAGCAGAAGGGGAAAAGAGAGATTAGGGAAGAAAAAAACCCCTAAATTGTTGAATTCCGTGATTGTTCAGTCGTTACTCAATATATTGGGTAAAAATCTTATTGATTTATTCTACAAAATAAATAAACATTTTTAGCGCCTATATATCATTTGGTTTCCATTTGGTTTCTCATTCAGAATGAAATAATGGTACCTGTGTTGATCATAAAGGAATGCAACTTTGTGGCAGATGTATATATTTTTTTTGTTCCTTTGTAATGTTGCTGAGCAATATCTAAGAATAACAATAAGCTTAATCCTTATGAGAACAATAGGAACAATAAAGCCACAAATGATCTCCATGTGTCCATATGAAGACTTATGCACTGAATAAAGTAGATACCACAAGAGTGTAATTTTTTCCTTTGTCTTAAATCGACGGTCAATTAGCTTTGTCTGGGGAACACATAGAAGCTCTGTTGCATAGCTTTTCCAGTCTTGTAAAGCTTTACAAATATTATGGAGTAATTTTATTTACTTGTGCTTCTCCCTAGCTTAAAGTATTTTTTGTTTCTGTGCATGCACACAGACCTGTATCAAGATTTCTGCTTGATTTTGCTTCATGCAGTCTGCCTAGTTGTAAAGTGTTTTTTGAAGGTTGTGCTGTTAAGCCTTGCCGATTCTGCAGCACACAAAGGCTTTACTGGGCATCAGAAGGTGATCAAAGCCATTCCAAAGTTCTTTGGGGAATTTAATTTGTACTGTGTCCAGACAGCATCTTTCACAGTGGGATCCTGTGGCTGAGCAGAACTTCTTGTGTATTAAAAGAATGCAAATAATTAAACAATAACAATGTGTGTGTCTCTACTACCAGTTCATGGTAAGAGGAAGTGAGATTTTGGGAGATGATTTTTGTGGTAGGTTTTTTTAATCTCAGTCCTTATCTGCTAATCTTACAGTCAGATGAAACATGAAGGCCATGTTTCATTGTTTACAGTTTTTCATTGTTTACAATGTTCAATGTTACAGTTTTCAAAAAACTTGCACTAAAAAGTGAATATAAAATTTATATTAATTATATTTCCTCTTATTAATAATACACATAAAAATATTCTTAGAAGTTGGTAAGTAGCATTATTTTGATGTTACATTTAAAGAATTGTGTAGGCATGGACATCTTAGAAGACATTTGCACTGGAAATTGAAGGAATATTACAAACAAAGTAGCTTTTCTTATCTAGAATATCTCTACATGTGTTTCTTTGAGACCTCCACAATAGCATGTTCATGCAAATTAAAAAGAAACAAAAAAAGCTATGCCAGAAACCATTACAAGTCTGCTCAACATCTCCCCCTTTACTGCCAGCCTGCTGGCGGTAAGAGGAGTGACAGTCTACTTTCATTTTGCTGCTTGACCTGTCATTAAACAAAAGTAATCAGTATGTCTCAACATTGAATAAAGATATATTGAATCACTTATAAAATTGTTATGACATTTAAGACATTTGAATAATTTGTGGGGGTTGAGGAAGAATGAGGATGAATGTGAGAAGCTTACTGTGTAATGTCTCAGTTCAAGAAGGTTTTTACGTGTATATGTATAATTGTAGACAAATTGAAAACAGTGGGTAAGCATCAAGAGTTAAAGACATGCTTAAATACTCTCCTGAACCGAGGCTTAAGCACCCAATAAATCTGCAGTGATCTTGTAGTACAGATATGTCATGTCAACACTCCCTTACTAACTTTAGTGAAGTGTTATGGGTACATCTGCTGCTTCCAGTGAAAAATAGACAGGATTTGAAGTGATAGCTGTTGCTGCCAGAGTTTTCTATAATAGCTGCCAAGTGGGAGGGAGGAGGGGAAGACAGCAGCAGAGGAAGCAGTAACCTGCCTGTTTCAAGAAAAGAAACAAATCAATCAGTAGCTCTATGCAGAGAATTGGAGAACCTGCCCAACATCTGTCAGATGAAAACTGACACACTGCAGCTGAATCTGCTTTATAACCAGCCATTGTGGGTGTTCTGCCTTCAGAGAGGTATTCAGAGAGCTGTATAAAGTTCTTTCCATGGTACAAAGGTGGGATATCAACACTAGTGCATCCCTACATAAATTTGAAGCAGTACCTCAGCAATAAGTATAAACAGAGCTTTATATCTTTCATATACTTTTGTTAAACTCTTGTGTCTGGATTACTACAAGCAATGTGACACTTTGATATAAGTGGACCTCTAACCAAAGCATACAATGAGTACACTAAAAATGGTGGTGCTGTTTCAGCAGGAATAAATGGTTTTGAGGGAGGTCTCAGTAGCATACAGAAATTGCCCAGCTCATGGTAGCATGCAGAAACACCCCTTTAACCTCAGGAGATTCCTGGGAAGTGCAACACCCTGGAACAGGGATGTCCACTAAATGAATCTTACTGCTTCTGATTTCTGCTGGGAGGGAGCTGTTTTGCTGCAAATGTAATTATTTTGATTTTGGCTACTGGGAATTTAAAAATAACCAAAAATACTGCTAGGTTCTTTTAGAACAAAAAAATCTGAGGGTACAAAGTAAGGTCTCTGAGGTTCCTGACTCTAACTGTAGGAACCTAACCAGAATGTACTGTAGAAGCAATCTTTCTATAGGGACAGTGGTCTAAACAATATTGTAAGACAGGTGAGTGAAAAACTGAGTATTGATTCCCAGTTCTAACCCTTTGCTGGTGAGCCTGATAGCAGCTCTCCAATGAGTAGCAAGGGTTAAGCACCCAGAAGTAAAGTGGCCAAGGCTACTCTGAGCCCCACAAACTTGTAGCAATAAATGCAGTGTCAAACATACTGTGATGAGCATTGATTTAGCAGACAACTACATATCTTGACTGTAAGCCTGACTGATGGCTGCCCAATCTCAACAGAGCAAGGTTTTATCTAATAGTTTGGGCTAAGTAAATGTATTTGCTTTCTTTATAAGTTTTGTGCAACAGGCCATCACAATACTTTTATTTTTATATTGCTATGAAAATATTGCTATGCAAGGGAATTAAACTGTAAGTTTGAAAATATGTATGCAATTCTTGCCCTTTTCAAAAACTTGTTTAAAAATCATGCATAATGAAAAAGAGCTCAGTAGATCTATAATGTGACTAAGCAGCAACAATATAAAATATCTTATACCCATCACATTTAATTGTCTTGGAATCACAAGCAAAGTACATTTGGAAAGAGCCCTTCTGTTTTTTATAGTGGACCACTTACTGTTTCTGTCTCCTTCTGCTAATACTCATTGGTAACTTATTTTGATAGTGTCTCTTGACAATTGATGCATCCACCTTTGTTTTAGGGGCACAGAGTGTTGAGTTGCAGCCAGATGGTCTAGACAGATGATAAAAAAAGTATGAAATGATACACCAGAGCACTTATCTCCTGCTGCTCTGTCACACTGAACAAACACTTACTAAAATCTGAAATTGAAATAGCTAAAAATATGTACTGCAATACAATGGACCTTCACATATCCCTCTGGGATTTAAATTATTAAATATGACTTGTGCAAAACAGTTGCCTTTTGGTATCCATTTCTGGACAAATTCCTAGTGTGCTGGTGACAGTGAGCTGGGCAAAGAACATAATTATTTATTCTGTGTTAGGAATTTCATATCTCTTATTCTGGAAATTGCCCATAAAATTAGACTGTTCTTCAGTGTGGTTTGTTATTCACCAAATAATTTCTGCTGACATCCTTGTTGGATGGAGTGCTTGCCAGCAATTCATTTTGAGATCTTGCAATTCAAAGTTTAAACCCTTTGATGAGAACAGCATGAGTGTTAAGCTTCTGACTTGGCTTTTAATGTAGCCCTTAGAATCAGATTTCTACGGTACAATTATAAGTTCAATATTTACTTTCCTGGAACATTCTGTAATCATTCATACTCACTGTACATTTCCTGGAATGTTTGCAGAAAGCAGTGTACAAAGGGCACAGACATACGTATCATGAGTGTCTTTAGAACTCAGAATAAATATTCATCAAATATACACTGCACTTTTCATTCTGCTCCTCGTGATATTAGATGCTACCAAAGCTAATGTCAAAGCATCGGAGGTGTGACAAATCTTCAGAAATAGTGTTGAAATCATGATAGGTAGAGTTAAAAAGTACACAGAGCAGAAAAGGCAATAATTTTATCTGAAAAACCTTTGTAAAGTAACCATCTTGGAATTCTGTTCTCCCGCTTTCTGGGTGTGAAATCTAACTTGATCCTGCTGGAATTTGAACCCAGGGCTGTGGAGGACAGCTTTGGTAGATCTCTAAATCTCCAATCAGATCTTACTGCTCACATCACATCTGGTTTATATTTGAGATCACTTTCACAACATCTAACCTATCATATTGTGACCCAGTAGAGTAACACAGAGGCTGCTGCAGTTTCTAGTTTTCATGGAAATTTTTTTTTCAGCCATTAATAAACCTTTCCAATTTTGATGAATTTGTAGAATGCTTAGATTCACTAATGCAGGAGGGTTATAGGTTAAATCCATGTCTAGTGTAAGATTTATTCACTCAATTATGTTTTTCCCAAAAGGGTTTCATCACTGTACAACGTAATGCATGAATGTACCCGGTCTTTCATTTTAGCTTGAATACACTTTCAGGACTTTTGGATCCCAGGAGCAATAAATTCTATACCATATTTTTCCTTGAAAGTTAATCAAGGGTAGAGGGGTTCTTTTTATGGAACTGTGAGTATGTAACAGCACATGTGCCCTTACACGTGCATACGCTGATAGGAGTTGCATCAGTGTTGTCACAACTGTTAGTTCTGCTGCAGCAACTGCAAATTTACCAGTAATAACAAGAAGAATAATTAACCCCTTCCCTCAACAACAACAAAATTTAAGAAATCTTGTAATAAGGAACAAAATTTTTGTTGATGCATGAGCATGGACGGTATTGTGAATGTAGCCAAGTCTGAATTTGGCATTTTCTGTGTGTCTGTGTGTAATCAAGAAGAATGAGTTTTCCTACTTTTCTAGCTTGACACATGTCAATGAGTGCTGAGAGGCTACAATGCAGATTTCGGTTGTCAGCAGCAACATCTTACTTCCTTGGTTTTTTAAGGTACTTGATACCTGGAATCAGGAAGATAAATTTTGCAAATGTTCACAAATGTTGATCAACCCATTTAAAATAACCCTTGAAAGATGTCAAACATGATGAGGTTTTTCCAGCTTGTTTTTTCTGGTTTTATAACTGTAAAAAGTCTTGAACTTAAAAAGTCAGCTTTATCACTGTTTTGAAGATGTGATCTGTGGGCCTCTTCCCACAAGGTGCTGAGTGTTTTGTTTAGGCTGAGCAGGTTATGTCATCCTGTGCATGGCAATATCCTACACATGTAAGTAGTCCTCTGCTCATTTTGAGAATTTTTTCCTGACCTGATTTTTTTTTGTGGCTTTGCTATACAGGGTGGCATACTTGGGAAGTCAAAAACAGGCTCCTAAGTATTGCTCCTTACCTATTGTAGTTTGCTCTAGTGAGTTGCAGTGGTTCACAGAAATGATGAATTTGCTATTCAGAATGTTTCCCAGAATATATGGGACATAGGTATCTTCTCACACATATGAACTGACCATCTAACATCTGGATCTCCTGGCCTCCTGGGTCAGGTTTTTATCTTCTAGGAGCTAAATAGTGAGAAAAGGAGAGATTGAAGGCAGTTCCTATATTTTCTGGCTCAGGTTTTCTGCCTAGCAGCTCTGCAAGATGAGGATGCAGTGTAGAAGGATTATAGAAAATTATGGTTGTTGGTATACTACTTAGTTACTTTTGATTTCATGAGGTTTTCTGCTGCCAGGCAGCACAAATTACAAAAAGGAAAGGTTACTTAACATACTTCCTCTGGGGTGAACTTTTTAATCAATAGCAGTTTTAATTTATATCAGAATTAACTAATGGGACACTTTAAACTGCATTACTTACTTTCAGCTTCTATTTTCCATGGCCATTTTGTTTGGAACAGAATGATCCTCAGACAATATGGGAAGTACTGTAGCAAGTTACAAAATACTTCTCTTAGCTCCCTCTCACATGCAGTGGCTGGTTCCTGGGTTTGATTAATATTTTCTGTTCAATTAGTAAAGCAATGGGATTTATATGAAGGGTTTGTAATGCTATAGTTTTTGGTTTAAGTTCCCTTTAACCTGCTCTCATTTTGTGATTCTAAAAATGCCACTTGTGAGCTTCTTAAAATGCTTTTATTGTTCCTTGTTCCCTAATGTGGTTGTCATAGATTGCAACCAGGTTCTGTTTTAAGGCAAGCCAAGAGTATCCCTCAACAGTCATTTATGCCTTGTTGCATCCCATCCATCATGTGTAGAACAGTTTCTCCCTCAACTGCCAGGAGCACTGGAAGCGCAGTTGTCAGGATTTAAAGTGAATCAAGAGCGACTTGACAGGCAGAAATGATGTTTCCCCTATGAACAAACATCCATTCATAGTTTCTGTGAAGTCTTGGGGCTGTTTGAGCCAAAACATGACTGTGGCTCAGTGCAAAGAGTGTGTAGCGAATGCACGCTGACACCAAGAATCCTTTGGTCAGCTCGACAAACAAGCAGAAAAGCCTTTCACTCTTGAGTATTTCTGTATTATGGACACCAGGGTGGTGTTACTAACATTTATGGTATCGTGTTATTTCTAACTCACAAGTAATCAGATAGTCGACTGTTTTGCCAAAGTATAAGGGTCCTGCAGGTTTCAGGAATTTATGTGCCACAGATTACTGGCTCTGCTCTCTATATTATTGTCATTGCCCTTCATACTGATAGGAGGCTTTTGCAGTTTTATGTAAAATGCTTCAATGTTCTTCCTAGGAAGCAAAATCAGAGCTACACCACTGAGGTGGGACATCACACCACATGAAAAACAAATGGCAAATAAATGGTGGCCATCAGTCTTCCAGACTTCACTCTTGTTGCTTTTCCCCAGAGCAAGGCGAAGTGCAAACTGCTGTTGATAATCTGTCTAATTTGCCTGGGATACCTATGCCATGTAAAGTAAAATGCTGTTGAAATGCATAAATAGATTTACGTAAACCCCCTGTATTTTGAAAGCAGACTGAGGTGATTTCAGATTAACATCTTCAGCCATTTCCAGACAAAAGCATAGTACTTGAAAAGCAACCCTTGATGAAATAAATCCTATTTATGTATGAGTGTTTGCCCTAGTCCCTGTCACCATAGTAACTGAGGCCCAGATTGACAAAATCATCTAATTCCTGTTTAAGGCACTTGAGTACCTCTGAAGTTCTGGGCCCAAGTGTTTCCCAAGTAAATGTGATCTCACTGTACAGGTCTCTTATGCATTTCAAGAAATTATCCCTTCTTTATCTTTTGGGGATTTTTTTCCCTTGAGCAAAAAAGCTCTGACTAGGGCTGAAATTATTTTTTTTTGTAGTCAGGCCATCAGTCATACTGTGGAAATACATTTAAGAGATGGATCTAAGAGGTTATGCTGGAAATGGTCAGTTTCTGAGGTTCTGGACATGTGGGATCCGAGTACTTCATCACTGCTATGGGTCCGTTTTATGTAGTGGACTCCATTTGACATGAAAGCATTTTGTCTTTTTCTGTCTCCTTGCCCTTTGTATTTTGCAGTTTTTCCAGAGGAACATGTTAACATTAAAAAGTCAGCAATGCATATGTGATCACTGATACAGCTATCTTCATTTGCAGTTGATATGTTTCAAGGTTAGGATCAAGGCTTTATTTCTGAGCAGAAATTGGAGTAGAAACCAGTAGGTGGATCTCAGCATTGGGAAGGTGTCTACCAAGTGGTGCAGCCACTGGCAGCTGTACTCTTCACAGGCTATAGACTCTGGTGTATCCATTGTCTGATAACCATAAATAACAGTGAGTCTAGATGTGTCAGACGCACAAGTCCTTAAAGTTCAGAAAGAATACCGTGGAAGGAGATTGCTAGCCATTTGGCAGTGTTTGGGATGGGCAAACCTTGTCACAATTACTGTGCTTTGATCCCCAACACAGCTCAGGAATGGACTTGCTTGGAGCCGGCACAGAGAAACCCTCAGTACACAGGAGTTGCTTGGGCTCCTCTACACAACTGCTCTCCTACGGCTGCTCAAACCTACCTGAGTCCCAGGCAATACCACTCCAAAGTAAAATGCAAAGACTACGGAGGTAATGGAAGACTCAAAAAGTGAGAAACATATGTCTGTGCTTGACTTCTGCACCAAAGAATAAGCCTATCTGTTGCTGGATAGTAGGAGAAATGTTGGGTTATGCTTTTGAAGCTATGCTTAGTTACTTTCACTTTACAATCCAAAATACCAGGCAATGTGCAAATAAGTCAAACTTAGTTGGTTTTGATGGCAAATCCATTTTGTAAATGGGTTGTTAAACAGTTGATGGTTGTCACATATCCATTGCTTGGCACCAATAGGGAAAAGAGATTGACTGGGATCACGGTGTCTGGAATATGTGACATACTGTTTCAGAAAAAAAATTGCTGTAGTTTTTTGACTGGTTGCAAAACCACTACCAAAAAAACCAAAAAACAAACAAAAAAAAAAACCCAAAAAACAAAACCCAACCAAAAAAAAACCACAACGAAAACCACCATAGCTGGAGAGATCACAGAAGTGCAGTTTAAAGGCCAAAGCTGATCTAGAAATATATTCCATTAAAGAAAAGTTAAACAAAGAATAATGTTAAAAAAGATTGAAAGCAATGGTATGTTATTTTTACAAAAAAAAAAAAAAAAGAAAAAAAATATCTAGCTTATGAAGTACTTTTTAACACCTTAAAGAATATTTAATTTCTTATCTGAGGTTACTTAGAAGGTTAAGCACTGTAAAAACATGAGAGTGTGGAATTGTCAGAACACCGAAGTGTGCTTTTTTTCTTTTTAGCTTTTTTTTCTGAAACAGCCTTTGCAAGTTAGTACTTTTTACACTGCTGGAAAATGGTCAGGTGTCATGCTCCACTTTCCAAGAATCAGAAAACAAAGTGAAGTAACTTCTGACCAGTTACCAGCAAATATCCCTAGGCTAGGTAGGTAGGCCTCATTCCAGTGATGCTGGCTGGCATTAGCAGAATTAGACACCACAACACTGAGGAATGAAGCTCTCTGGCAGGATCTCAGAACATGTGGAAAGGTTAGAGGTCAGGACTTACTAAGATTGGAAAGAGGGATGGCTGTGCTCCGAAAATACTGAAGCTGAGGTTAAGCTGCAGAAGAGTAGCTGTGTATAATGCACAAGACATTAATGGAAAGAACTGGGCATGTCCAGGGTGAGACATCTCAGTCTGAAGTAGACTTCTGTGTTAAGTCAGATGAGTTGCTTTCTGTAGAGCCTGTGGTTTTTGAGTGACTCTGAAGGGTGATGTGCTCTGGTGTCCACAGTGTAGATGTCTTAAGGTGATAGGAATTTCCATACACACACCCTTTAATTATAATGTTCACCTAGCTCCTGAATAGGGTATTACACCTATTACTGGTAGCAGTGATACCTCTGGCTGGTTACTGTGCTGTCTCGAGTATTCACCATTGAAGTGAATCTTGATGCATTCTTTGTTTCTGCTCAGGGGATATCTAAATAAAAAATTTATCTGTGCTAGGTAAGAGGAGTTTGGAAAGGGAAAATATAGTGATATTCGTTGTTTGTGCATCTTATGAAGAAAATACTGTGATGGAAGCATCTCGTGCTGAAGTTGCCTAGACAAGAACTGAGGTGATACGCTAGTCCATGTACAAAATCTTCCTGTGTTTGGTTTTAATTTTGCTTCCTTGTGGTGACTTCTAAGATTTGCTGCAAAAAACCTTTGAATTCTAATACTTGAACAATTTGCAAACTGATTCAAATTAATTCATAGTTTTCTATTTGGCGATTAGTTTGTGCAAATACAATTTGGAATGGTTTGTTCATGAGCTGTTTGCCCTTTATGGCTAGCCCTCCTTAAATGGTTGCCTAAAATACAGGTTATTTTTTCCATTTCCATCCTGGTTTACTTGAATAGCAGGTGGTGAATTTTCATTTGAAAAACCTATGGTATAAATTTTCAGAGTAATTTGTGTTCTAATTAATTAAAATACCATGATTCACTAATGTTTTTACAAATCATTGGCAGTTGTTCAAGCACTGGAGTAAACATTTCTGGCTGATCTTGCTCACAAAAAATACCCACAAAATGGTTTTAAAATCATGTAGCTATTGATCTTCCCTCTCTACACAGAAAAATAACTATTTAATTTCAAAGGAAACAGCTAGCCAGGGGTGTCTGCCACATCTACAAAGTTATAGGAGTTACATGCTTCTGTCAGTGAGAGGAGTTGTATTTGTGTGTTAGAACAAACTGTATCAACAGGTAGCCTGCAGTATCAGATTTTACAGTTTTCACAATTCCTTCTGACTGTTTTGCTCTTCTGGTTATATGCCGTGACATAGTACCACCCTAAATTTTAGTTTGCTCTGTCAGTATGCCTACCTGTGACACTGAACACCTTCTGGATGTGCAGGTTAATGCCTTTCGGGCAAGATATGTTCTTCTCACGGGCTTTGTTCATCAAAGCATCTTTTCCTGCAAGAAGTGATTTTGTAGCTATTAAATAGGTCCTGGTCTTCTAAAGATGTTGAGTGAGGGAAACTCCAGGCATTCTGCTGTGCTGCCAGGTTTGCAGAACTGGAGAGGGGATTTATTTGGTGAAGACCAACTATGATCCTTTGTAAGCAAACAGGTTTTCCACAGTGCATCTCCAGTGAATTGGGCAGTGCTAAGGAGAATAAATGCTTCAGTTAAGATGGCTGAGTGTGAATGCCTAAAGAAAGGAGGGATTTTTCCATCACCTACCTATGCCAAGTGGAATTTATGAGATGCATTCCAGCTAATCATTTATTTCATACATTCAGGGAGCTAATTTCAGTGTTGCCATAAGCAGAAGTTGTGTAAGTGGATGAGATCTTAATCATTCTCACGCAAGCAGAAATGGGAAGAAGCTGGGTTCATAATGAGTGCCTTTCAAGTAAAATAGTCAGAAAACAAGTTTATGTGGCTGTAACCAGTGAGGATAAATAGAGCAATGTGCGCCTATTTCACAGTTAGCACATGCTCTGAAAGGTTTAAATTTGTGCATTGTCAGTATAAGAAAGGAAACTGAAACAGAAAAGGGGACTGAGCAAACTTTGAGAGAGAACTATAAAGGATTATATATCCCAGTGCTCTTCTTTATGCAGGCATTAATCCATGAGCAAATCCTTCAATCTGAGGGACCTCCACTGGGTTAGCTGCACAGGTCGCAGATGTGGTATGGCATAGATTTCTGTTGAAAACTTTGCTTTAAGAGAAAAAAAGAAATGTTTACAAGGGATTTTTTAATTATTTAGTGCTTTGCTGGAGAAGGACAGACTTGATAGATTTTTTTTTTCCTGCATAAATATATATATATGATTCCTAAAAATATTCATAGATTTCAGTTTGGTTTAGTTTGGATTGGGAATTGACAATGATAATATAACTCAGTGCTGTGACATACTGGCTTGAATAGATCTTGTCTTTAAAAAATAAGATAGAAGTCCTTCATACACAAATGGCTTGTCTTTTTTGTTTGTAAACCAGAGCATTCCCCTTAAGGATCTAGCTGTAACTAGTTAAAGCTGTCACTTCTGTCAGTGAGAGAAGTTAAGGAAAATTTGGGTTGTATGTTAAGCAGTGTGTGCTTCTTTACGGTATACCTCTGCATTGGCTTGAATGAGGTTACCCACATCTCTTCCTTTTGCTTCATACACATGGAAGGAAAAATGTACGAACTACTGCTGTACATCAAGCTACCTGCACCCTGCTTTTAGGCTGCAGGTCCTGGTGACTGTAACAATTACAGCAGTTAGGATCCCTCACTAACATTGATGGGAATTTCTCAATTGACTGCTTTTATAGCTGCAGCTGACCCTTAATTAATAAATGAGGAAGGTTAAAATACTCTTACCCAGAAATATAGAAGCAGCAGTCTATACTTCTGACTTGCACTTGTGTCTGGAAAGCATTATGAAAAGTGTTACCCCCTAACTTTAAAAAAAAATCTAAATCATAATGCAATATTTTGTTTGACTCAGAAGACTTTTTTTTTTTTAATTGTCATTTGTACAAAATCTGTTCCTTAAAAAGCAGTATGTTACATCTTTTCAGACTTTCTATAGAGCAGAAAACAGTGTGATGAAATTTCTGAGGCTTAAGCGAAGCATCTGTCAATATGAGTCCAAACTGGATTTGTGCTCCTGGGTAGTGTAACAATAGAAAAAATTTATAATAAGAAATAATTTTTATATGTAAATGTGCAGCTGAAAAATAGGCTTTATAAATTGCTTTATAAACTTGCACTGTTGAATAGTACTTGTACTGTTGCTTCTGTCTTCAAATCTGAATCTCTTGTTACGATGGCAGTATTTAAACTTTTAAAAGGGGACTTTTTCAGCTAGATCAGCTACTGGCTAGAAAATCATTGTACTGACAATATTTATGAAAGCTCATATACAATCTAAATAAAAATGTGAGTACAAATATAAATCCTTAGCTGTATTTTGATCTTGCCAACTAGGAACTGAAATGTTTGCACCAATTGGAATTAAAGTGTGGCTTCTCCCTGGACAGGCTTCTTGGCCACGCGTTATTGACCTTGTGTTGTGATCTGTGTGCTCTTGGGAGGTAAAATGAGGGGAAGAAGAAGTGACTGTTCGTGGTGGGTCTTCAATGTACTGCAAAGATGGAGTATGGAACTTCTTCCCCCACCTTGCCAACCTGGAAGAAAGGTGCTGGGTCAAGTTTCTCAGCCTTTCTGATGTCTTCCCTGTGATGGCACAGCTGTATCAGTATCTTTAATGAAACAGTTATCTTCTTAGCTGTTTCTTCCAAAGAGTCCTTTGAAAAGTGAAAATTTGTAATACTATAGAATAGCACTGCTGTTTGCATCTGTGAACTATAGCAGATCAAGCTATCAGTTTTCTACCACAACTCTTTAGTCCTGATGCCAACAACAACCTTATATATGGCTATAAATCTTCCAGGAATGTAATAAAGGTGAACTGCATTTCACTGTAATGGGGTATGTCTTACACGAAGACAGAGAGCATTAGGAAATCTGTGTGTAATAGCCAGTGCTTCCCAATATTCATGTCAAAACAGAGGATGTAGTACTGTGGGCTGTAGAAGTCATTCAGACCTATTACAGTTTTCTGTCCCTAAGTACTCTTATTCTATCATAGCAGTGCTGCTCTAGTTCAGGAGTTTGTGGCATTCATTCTGTAAACCTTATTCTGAGGTGCTCGCAGGTCTTCTGCTCTGTGCATCACAAGTCATTCTGGAGATGGAAATTCCTTAACTCAGTTGCTATTGCTTTATTCATGTATTTTCCCTTTTTAACATTAGAAATACTTCAGATGAAATGTAAGTCTGACTTTGAAAATTCTACCTCTTTTGCAAGTACTGAAGTCATAGCAATTTTATGAGGCATTTATGCAGATAGATACCTAATGAGATTAATGATATTATTTCCTATTGAAGTCAATTAGAAATGTAACTTGGTTGTTTCTCTAGCTTTAGGAACTTAAATGCCTTTTAAAAAATGGCTGTAATTCATTTAGGCACTTTTGAAAATTTTACCCTAAAGCTTGATTTTTTTCATATGAAAATCAATTTCTGATACTGAACTGAATAGACATAACATCAGTGTTATGTCATGGATTTTATCTCAGAATTGGTCAGCTGTTTCTGAATTTGAATGATTTAAAAATAAATAAAATACTACCCATGTGTATGAGCTTTGTTTCTCTCATTTATGAATTAAACATAGAGCTGTCATTATTTGTGAGTCTAAAGAACCCAAAATAAAATTTATTGTTTGTAAAGTTGTGAAAATGTTTAATAAAAGTACTCACTGGCTCTGATAATCATGGTTGGGCAACAGCATCCCATTATTAAGCCCCAGTCCACCATTCCTGCATCCCAGTGTTTGTCATTTTACAGTGTCTTTTGGTCAAATTAAGTGCTGTGGTAAGTGAGTACAATTCCGATAGAGGAATTGTAGGTTGTTATTCCTGAGCAAAATTTGACATTTTGCCTAGCTGTGTCTCGCCTCCCACTCAGCTTGTGTGGCACAAAGAGGCTGACTGGGGAGGAGAGCAGAGAAAGCATAGAGAGTAGAAGAGGAGGAGGCTTGATAAGAGTCTTCAACATGCTTTTTGTTGCTGCTCTTGTCAGCTTGCTCTTATGAAAAGACGTTACGTATTAAGAATTTGCTTCTGTCACCTAGATTTTTTAATCAAAAGGGTTTTATGTGTGTGCACATACATGTGAATACATAACTTGTCCTAGTATTCACAGAGGTAGAAACATAGAAATTTGGATTCTTCATTGTTGATTTTTCCCGGAATTGCACAATCTTTTTTTAATTTGTGTTTATATCAGTGTAATGATTCCAAGACCTATCCATTATGACTGTAGTGCATGCAAAAATAAGCCACATAGATAATACATACGAAATTATGTCCGTAACAACAAAGACACAGCCTCCTTACTAATCCACTTTCCACATTTCCTTTCCCCTAGAAACAGTCTAATACTCTCTTGTTCTCTCCCTGAAGATGAAGTTAGGACTCTTGCTTTCCCTCCTTTTCATCTTTTCTGTATCTAGGGGAATGCAGAGAAAGGAGATTAAAGGCAGAACGGTATGAGGACTGAAATTCAGGGCATGGCTCTGAGCGGTAACCCTATAGCTAGCTTAACTTCAACAGAGGCTGCTGTCTGGGTTGAGGGTTTCATATTCCTTCAGTCAGGTGTCCTATATGATACACACAAGGCCTTCAAGGTGTAATGCAGGTGGTAATGTGAAAGGCTCTACGGATAGTAAGCAGGGGAAGGAGGACTGGATGTGATTCAGTGACCAGAGTGAGCAGGTCACAGTGATGAATAAAGCAGGCTGTCTGGTCAGTACCCAATACAAAAACTTCTGTGATTGTCCCCATCTTCATCCCTAACATGATTTCTAAAGTCTAATGGAAAAGTTTGGCTTCTCTGAACATGGTCTTTAAAAATGATATCTGGACCCTGTGAATGCTTGCAGCAACTATCCCCTGGCAGATCTATTTCAGAAAGATCCTTATGAATTCTTTCAAACAGTTTCTCAGAACATTTAAAGCTTAAATCCATGACCTGCTCGTGTCCTTCATAATAGCTGAAAATCCTTCTTCATTTCCAGAAGACTTCAAATTTCTAACAGTTGAATCACATTTCAAAAATTGAAGTTCTGAAGAAACTCAAGTCTCATTTGGGCCTGTGAATCTATCTGTTGCATCCTGTACTTCCCAATACAATAAGACTTTCCTTCAACTGAGAGAAGTATTAAGAGTGTCATTTCAGTGGGCCTTTGCAGGGTGATTTTTAGTCCTAGTCATCAAAGTCATTGCAATTTTTTCTTTTCCAGTGTTTAACCTTTGACTGCTGCACCCCACGCACCCAGCTCTACCACCCTTTACCTGTAGTATTTCAGTTTCAGACTGGACACATTAAGGCATTTCTCTCTGGTGTCCTATGGTTCGGTAAATTTTAGCTTGAGTTTATCATGTAGCCTTTTGTACAACTTACATTTAAATGCAACTCGTCTTTAGTTTCTGCCTGTCCTAGGTAAGGGAATCTCCTGTTATATAAAATGTGCAAACTTTTAATGATACACATTAGGAACAAGAGTTCATAAACTCTCCAAATGCTGGTCTGTACATTGGAATTACACAGATCAGAGTGACAGCTGCTTGGAGAACACTGATATGTTATGTTGCTCACAGAAACACTGTAGCAGGAGAGATGCACTGAGAAACTCTGTTATATCTTTCCTTCCTTGAAAACCAGACAACATTGCTGAGCAGCAACATTTATGCTCTGGTTCAGTTTTGCTTGCTCTGCACCATATGGTTGTAACATTTTCTGTTAATCATAGTAGGAGTTTTATGCAAGGTAAGAAAGGTGACTGAATTGAAGCTGTTCCTCAGCCTCTGAAAAGACCCATCCTGCACACTGCAAAAATGTAATAGAAGCACAAGCTAGCATGGGTACCAAAATGTGCATTAGATGCTCTTCAGAAAAGCTAATTTAAAGCCAACAAAGTGCCATCCAGGCATCAATGAGTGCGGAGTGTAGACGTGTCTCAAGAGACCAACTTGCTTAAGTTTTCATAGTCTGACTTGCTGGAAGACATTAGGCTACTTCTGGTTTAGGCTATCTTTGTGGACTAGAGAGATCACAGCCTTATGTGCATAGGGCACATAGAAAGCATATGTTGCTTCTTCCGTTTCTGTCGTTAGTAATATAAGCAAGGAGCAAATCTCTATGCTAAGATTTCCCTATTGAATCTTGTGACCCTTAATTGGGATGCCCAGTATTTAAGTAGAGTTTGGGGTTTTTTTAACTTAAAGATATTCTATCTGCTCCAAACACTTTGTAAACTAAAAACCCTTAATAGTTTGCATATAAAACTGGTCTTTCTCAAGGACAGTGTAATTTTAATCATATGCAGGCTTGATTCTGATCCCACTGAGGGACCAGACTGGCCACTCTATTCAGAACCAGGCAGAATTTGGCTTCTATCCTTAAAAATACAGCCACGTTCACTGCAGCGTTGGAAAGATTCTCTTGTGGGCAAAATGATTTGGGTTACACTTTTTGAAGTTTATTGTGCTATTTGGCAAAAAATGTCTATTTCTATTCATATCCGGTGTCAGAGTGGAAGAATTTATGCTGAGGAAAAACAAATATCACACAACAATAAAATAGAAAAATCAGAAAATAACTGGAATTTTTTTTTTCCATTTTTCAGAATATTGCAACACTTTCACACTACTGCTGAAGATTACACCATCATTTTCACATCTGGATGCACAGCTGCACTTAAACTGGTAGCAGAAGCATTCCCTTGGATACCTGAAGGCACAGAGCAAACCAGCAGTCGATTTTGTTACCTAACTGACAGCCACACGTCTGTGGTGGGTATGAGGGGGATAACTGCCTCAATGAATGTCTCGTCTGTTCCAATAAAACCAAAGGAAATCTTGTTATCAGAAAAAAACAGGTTACCAGCTGAAGAACATAACTGCACGACACCTCATCTTTTCTCTTATCCAGCTCAGAGCAATTTTTCTGGTACCAAATATCCCCTTTCGTGGATACAGGACATAAAATGTGGAAAACTCTGCCCCATGAAAATACCAGGGAAGTGGTTTGTTCTATTAGATGCAGCTTCATACGTGAGCAGTTCTCCATTAGACTTGGGAGTTCACCAAGCTGACTTTATCCCCATCTCATTCTACAAAATCTTTGGATTCCCAACTGGTTTAGGAGCATTATTGGTAAACAACCGGATTGCCCCCCTCTTGAGAAAAACCTATTTTGGAGGTGGAACTGCAGCTGCCTACCTTGCAGGAGAGGATTTTTATTTCCCAAAGAAATCTATAGCCGAAAGGTAAGGCTTTGTTTAACAAAACAGAGGTTTTGCAGGTACTGTTTGTGTCAGACAAATGTCTTAGGGTTGGTGCTTGGACTGGGCTGTGATACCTGTGCTTCTTTATGCAGTTGGATAAACTGAAACACTGAAACATGTAATTTCACCCTTTCACATCTAACTCTTGTTTTCTTCTTAGTATTCTTTTTTCCTATCTAAAGAACATCATCTGAAATATCTACCTTTTTTCCCAGATCTAGTTTGTCAAACTGGTAAAAATATAAGGCTTCATTCAGTGACATAAAGGTCAGTCCATGCATTTTTTAATTTATGTCTAAAGTACCTCAGTGGAACCCTGATTTGTTTTAAGTTCTGCACCTGAAGCAGCAAGGCCAAGGTTGATCACACTGTATAATGACCCTCAGTGAAATTGGAAAGTAAGGTCCATGTATCTCACTGGAAAGGTGTTACGCTTTACTCTGAAGAGCAGCTTTATCAGAATAACGTGTGCAGTAAGATAAATTACCTAGCACAAATATTTGTAGCACTCTTATTCCCTGACTGAGGTTCTGGAGAAGCTGTGAAGCTCTCCTACAGAAAACAGAGGCAAAACATACACACATAAGGAAATGCAGGGCAATGGATAAGCTTCCCCAGTCTCTTAACAGATTGAAACACCACTCTTAATGATGCTTGGTCTCCCTGCCTCTCTCCCTCATGCCAGCAACAGCTTACATAAATGCAGTAAAGGATCTTCCTTCCTGCCTCACATCCAATACACCTGCACAAAGGGAATGCTTGAGTTCAGCATTTAATACTAAACTATAGTCCTTGGGAGAGGCTGGAGGTGAAAAGAAACATCCATTAATACATTGCATTTGTTTATGGATGCGTATTCAACATCTCCCATGATGTAAATGTCTGACCTTTCAGTGTACATGTAGTAATGCATAATGATGCTTCATGTGGGTACACCTCTTCTAGGTGTGTGCTCTGAGTGCTGCTATGGGGTTTTGGTTCCGGCCTGGTAAATGCAGAGGCTGGCTGCGTTAGCCGGGCTCTCTTGAAATAGGAGGCTGTGCATTGTTTCTGAAATGGAAAAAGGAATGGTGAATGTCCACTTAATCTTTTAATTTAGAAATAAAAAAAAACAGGGAAATATTGGCATTCTAACCTCTGTTTATGGTTTTTAAAACCAAAAAGTCTTTGAAGTGCAGCATTCACTGAAAGTCAGGATGAACGGGCATGAAAATCCCAGGATCCTAGGGTGCTCCTGTGCCACCAGCAAGCCAAGGAGAAAGAATGCTTTAATTTCACAGAATCACAGAGTCATCTAGGTTGAAAAAGACCTTGAAGATCATCTAGTCCAACCATTAACCTAACATTAACAGTTCCCAACTACACCATATCCCTAAACATTTAGTCGACCCTACTCTTAAACGCCTCCAGGGATGGGGACTCCACCACCTCCCTGGGCAGCCCATTCCAACGCCTAACAACCCATTCTGTAAAGAAATGCTTCCTAATATCCAGTCTAAACCTTCCCTGGTGGAACTTGAGGCCATTACCTCTTGTCCTATCCCTATTACTTGGTTCAAGAGGCTCATCCCCAGCTCTCTGCACCCTCCTTTCAGGTAGCTGCAGAGGGCGATGAGGTCTCCCCTCAGCCTCCTCTTCTCCAGACTAAACACCCCCAGTTCCCTCAGCCGCTCCCCGTATGACCTGTGCTCCAGACCCTGCACCAGCTTCGTTGCCCTTCTCTGGACACGCTCGAGTCATTCAATGTCCTTTTTGTAGTGAGGGGCCCAAAACTGAACACAGGAATCGAGGGGCGGCCTCACCAGTGCCGAGTACAGGGGTCAGATCCCTTCCCTGTCCCTGCTGGCCACGCTATTGCTGACACAAGCCAGGATGCCATTGGCCTTCTTGGCCCCCTGGGCACACTGCTGGCTCCTGTTCAGCTGGCTGTCAATCAACACCCCCAGGTCCCTCTCTGACTGGCAGCTCTCCAGCCACTGCTCCCCAAGCCTGTAGCGCTGCTGGGGGTTGTTGTGGCCCAAGGGCAGCCCCCGGCATTTGGCCTTATGGAAACTCCTCCAGTTGGCCTCAGCCCATGGCTCCAGCCTGTCCAGGTCTCTCTGCAGAGCCTCCCTGCCCTCGAGCAGATCAACACTCCCACCCAACTGGGGGTCATCTGCAAACTGACTGAGGGTGCCCTCGATCCCCTCGTCTAGATCATCAATAAAGATGTTAAACAGGAGTGGCCCCAACACCGAGCCCTGGGGGACACCACTCGTGACCGGCCGCCAACTGGATTTAACTCTGTTCACCACAACTCTTTGGGCCTGTCAGGCTTTAATTTCTGAGTGACTTTTCTAGAGGTAATTGACACATGGCTCCTGAGATTGTGTAGCAGATAAAAATATCTGAAATTCAATTTAGATCTCAATTCTGCTTTTATAGTTTTTGTTAAGTAAGAGGGGAAAGGTATGTGGGAACCTTGAGGGGAGCTCTATCTCTGGTATCTTTTTCACGAGTTTTCAGAGGTTGACTAATTACAAGCCTTTCAGGTATTTCAGGCTCCTATTGCTTTCAAGAGCTTTTTTTTATTGGATTATAAGAAGGGCCTGCTTTAACCTTTTTCTACTAAAGAGTTAATAAACAAAGGAATTTGTCCAATTTGATTTCTCAGTCAGGCTGGGCACAGTGTCTTAACTGGGTATGAGGGAACCTAACTAAAATAATCATATCTGACAGCTGGATACTCAGTCATGTAACACTAGTTCCTGTTAGACACCAAAGTGTCACGCAGACAGTCTGAGTCATTGTACATAGATATTTACATTTGTCCTCATCTAATCCTTTGGTTATTATTTGAAAACCTAGTATGTAAAAGTTTTTTAGAGCATTATTGATGCTGTCCATAATCCCTAGTGAACTGTGGAGTTTTACAGTCCTACCTAGAGATACGTGAAGTTTTCAAACATAGGTCAGGAATGAGGGTAACTACTTTCTTGAAAAAACAAAACCAGCAGCATTGAAATTCTTGATCAGTATCCTCTGAGCTGTATCATCCAAATTTATATATCTTTTTTTTTTTTTTTTTCAGATGTTATGCAGTTTTGCTTTGTTACATTTTTAAAGTGTTTTCTTGTTAATAAAACACAGAGATAGAGCAGTTAGGAACAGAACTACTAAACTTCAAATGAAATGCTGGGTCACTGTGGCCAAAGCTAGTATGATTACCTTATCTGTGGGCCACATTTCCATTCTTTGATAGTGACTGAAACACCATATTTATATGATAAATAAATAATTATTTATCATATAAACAGCAACTCTAGCCAGGTTTCATCCCTGCCAAATTGCAGGAAGGAACCTCCATCCTTGGAGGTATCCAAACCCAACTGGAGAAGGCCCTGAGCAACCTGCTCCAGCTGGATATGCTTTGGGCAGGAGGTTGGACTTGAGATCTCCCAGGGTCCTTTCCAGCTTCTGCTTCTGGGATTGATTCTGCACACATCTGTCGAGCTCCATCTGCATTCTCTCTTTAGGCATGTGATTTCAAAAGGTTGGTTTCTTAAAATTGCTTGTTTACAGTTCTGGATTAACATTGGGACTGACTACACTGAAACATGTAATTTCATGTGGTAATTCATAAGAAAACTTGCACTCTAACAAATACCATTGGAAAAGTGGATTAGAATATGTGTATTTGAATACTGTTAGCGGAACATATTCCCTGTCCATGCAGAATAAAAGTGCAGTATACTAAGCAAACAGCTTTTTCTAAGTCAAGGTGAAACTTGAGTGGATATGTGCAATGAGAGGGTGTTTATTCATCTTTCCTTCCCAGGACTGTCAAAATGGTTACCTTTTGTCTTAATGGATACCGCTTTTGCTAGTGTTCCTTGCACTGTATTTCGTTGTTCTTGGTATATAAATTATTCTATCATAGTCTCTTTTACATTCCTTTAATACCCTTAAATCACTTCCACATTTTCCCATTTCATGGCAGTAGCCAGTCTTCCTATCTCAACTTTTAAAATCATGTTTATTGTATTTTCATCCTTGTATCAAAAAGCTTGACAAATTATTATCATTGACAAATCTAGCCTCATTTCCCATGTTTTTTTCTGCACAGCATGAGATAATAAAATAATATGATTATGTATAGCAAGAATTCAGTGATAAAATATTCATCATCTGCCCTATTTTTCTTTTGTATCTGGGAGTGCTATTCAGAATCTGATCATCCTGGAATTTATGACTAAGGGAAAAGAAGCTGTTGTGTTATCTGTAATTGGATATCTGCATCTTAGTCTACCGGTGTGAAATATCTAGTACATTAGCTGTTGTGTGTTTTTCATTTCCAAATGCATTCTCAAAAGCTTTGGAAATCCAGATGGCATGACTTTGTCCCTGATGAGTTTTAGTGGCTCTTGCCTCTGCTGCTTGAATGATTTAACAGTCCCAAAGTAGCACCCACACTTTTGTAGTCTATGATATACTGTACTTAACCAAAGCATGTTTCTTTATTTTTGAAGCTGTAGCTTTTTATTATATTTTTGAGGTGATTCAGTGTCTGATATATATGACCTGCAGATAAAGGGTTAGATCCCTTAATTTCTGCAGGAAATGTCCCTAATTAGGGCCACCAATGTACTATGGTGGAGAGCTACACTAGAAATCACTGGGACAACTCTGTGCATGCCTGTGCAGGTATGTGTATAGTGATGTAATTTTGATCTTCAATTGCATGCTGAGGGGAAGGGAAGGAAGGAGTGGAAAATGGAGGCAGAAAGGCAGGGATGACAGCTATTGATAGGATCCCAAGAGCTGGAGCTGGAGACAAAATCCTGAGACTGGGTGTTGGATACAAAACAGCTCAAGGATCACTTGGCAAAATGCTGGTCTTCTTGAAGTTGTCTCTTTAGCATTATTGCATGTTTCTGTCAGCATATGAAGAAAGAATATAGTGACAGGTGCTGGTTTATTCCATAGAAAGTCTTCACAGTGCTGAGAAATCACCTAAGGACTGGATCGTATTTAGAAGAAAACAATACTCACCTTGTAGTCTAGCGTGTGCCAGTTGACCCCACACTCAAGGGCTCTGTCCATCTGCCCATGATTACTTCTATGTGGTAAGTCGGCTTCAGTATCACCCTCTTTAGTACATTTTGTTCAAGCATTTTATTATGCTGCTTCCATGTTTTTGTGATGCTTAGAGATCTCCAAATAGGACCATTTCCAGAGGAATTTCCAAATCCATAAAATTCCTGAACTAACATCCTTTCAACCAGCAGTAATAACTTGCAGATGAGGTACTTGGGAAGTGACAGGGGTCTTCATCTAGTTTCTAATAGGCATTTGCACCATGAGGCTGCCTTTTGCACCTGTCAGACTATGGCAGCCACTAAGAGGGACTCATAAGCCTGAACAGGCAGCAAGAGGGTGAGCAAGTTGCTTCCTTTCCCTCACGCTCCCGTGCCACCCAATCCTGCAGAGATCAGAAGCCAGAGGCCATTGAGTAGAACTGTGTAGGACTCTCACACAGCTGCTCTCCCTGTCTGAAAGGTAGGCAATGTCCTTTCATTTAGCTGATAGAACTTAATTCTGACAACTTTTACAACTGTTTTTCAAAACAAGAGCTGTGGAAAAATAAAAGAGGAGGTTTTTGCTTTCTGAGTAACTGTAAGAATGTTCGATTGACCCATTACTCTTTCCCTTCTCTGCTGAAGTGTAAGCATCTGCTGGAAAGCTTCATGCAGTCTGTCTTGTTACCTCTCAGTATGTCCAAAGTGGAAGTTGACATTTCTTGTGCTTTTCTGCCAGCTGTCACTGCAGCCAGCCAGATTCTTCAGTATTTGATACAAAGGGAAGTTTTGCTTATTGTTTTTTTTCTAACTCCCACCGTTAAGGAGGCATTGATACATCATTATGCACTCTAATCCTCCAGGTGATTATTTTTTTCAAGTGAAGTTGTTTCATTGCCTGAAAATTCAGCATAGTCAGAATAAACTGAAGAATGTAAATCAGTGAGCCAAATGGAATCCTGTGGGTATCGCTTTTGATCATGATTTGCCATGGGATTCACCTTAAATTCCTGAATCTGGGATACACTGAAAGCAGTACCTCTGATGAATGCTTGTAGAGTGCAACCAAACACTTGAAAATATATTTGTGAACCTGTATTAGCAGGAAGTCACCCAGAGAAGCAGCAATGTAAGCAAAACTTTAGAGAGGCAATACAGTTGGCACTGATGGCTTCCTTTTGTCAGTCAGCCCCACCTCTGTTTGTACAACTCTTGGAGGTCCTTATTTGTATTCTCAACCTCTTGCCTGGAAAAAACCCTATCAGTTTTGAAGACAGCCTTTATTCTTGAGTTTTTGTTTGAGCAGCTGGTGTTGCATTTCTTTTTAGCTACACAGCTGGAGAAGATTGGTGGTTAGGGTCTTCCAGGTTATACAAAACCTGAGTTCAGTGCTTCCTGCAGAGGTTCAGACAGACACCTGCTGGAGTACAAAGTCATCTGTAACTACCAGGCTCTTCCAGCAGAGATTTTAGGGAAAAAAAAGGAATCGCCTCCCACTATACTCCTGAAGTGCCTGCTCCCATGTTTATCGGAGTTGAGTCACAGAAGGAGGTACTCTCATAAGTAAACTCTTCACTGTGTCCCAGGGAGAAATAAGATATGAGTTGTTTTTTCATCCTTGGTGTTTCCTATTGTGCAGTTGGGAAATCCCAATTGGAAATGGTCACATACAAGTTTTAGAGCTGTAAATGCTAGGAATGAGCCAAAAAAGATAGGCATCATATTGATTGATGTCTAAATGTTTGGGTTTATTGCAGCGTGCAGTCACAGTGTACAGATTCCCAAACTACTTTTAATAAAACCAGTTCAGGCCCTCAATGCAATGTAGCCACAGTGCCACTGACATCCATGCCAGCAATTTACATTGCCTCTGAGGAAGATACTACATTTAGGCACAGTGGGATGTCTTTGTATTAGGCTGCAATCTACAGTATGGAAATAAACACAGGGGGAGGTGTTTTTTTCAGACAAGGGAGGTAGTGGATCTTGCACACTTTATAGCAGTGTTCAGCAAAAAGAAATTAATAAAAGCCATAAATGCAAAGAATTTTAAAACTGTACTGTGGATTCTCTTACTTGGGAAGTAGGCTGAACTTAACTAAACATGTTTCTTCTTTCATTGCCAAAATTTTGTTGAAAGCCAGTAGTAATCATATGCCTAATGTAGTCACATGTCTAGCGCACAGAGGCTCATGTAAATCACATCAAGCATCAATCTGTATTGTTAAGCACCTCCATCCCAGTATATAACTGGCACCAAATTATTGAGTTATGTAATAAACCTTATAAATGGCTAGGGAGCTACAATACATGCATTTTTTAAATAAAAGAAAGACATTTGGAGAGCATTATAAAATGCATTTTTCTTACAATATAAAGTGTTCTGAGATGACACCAAGAAAGAAAATAATTCTGGTATATACCAGGATTTGATTTTGCCTTAGATCACATACATTAAACATTCTGCTTGAACCAGGATGTATCTTTGCAGTCATTGTGGCTAGCAAATTGTCATGACATGGTTTTACCCTAGGGAGTTCTTAAATTTAGAATCAAACCTTTCCCCTAAGTCTTCTTCAAGAGGCTTTGTGAATTTCTAGCACCAGCTATTGGGATTGTACAACACTTGTTTTCTGGTGGTAAATTTATTGTACACTTCTTACTGTGCTTTGTAGATTTTACATTTGTGATTGATTAACCTGTTTGATATATGAGGAAAAACAATGGCAATTTGTTTGGCATAAAAATCGCATTTTTTTCTTCACCATTCGTACTGTGTACTTAGAATATCTTAATTTTAGCATGTAAAAGGGTGAGACTGGCTTTTTTGACCCAGACAATATTTACAACATACAATTCCTGTTCAGATAATGTTAAGGGATTGATTTACTTCAAAGTGCAGGAATTAAAGCTTTTGCTCTCTTTTTACCTCAGGCAGTTCTTAGGAACAGGAATTGCTGTAAATACTCCATGGTATAGTATATAATTAGTATAATGCTCTTCATTTGACTGCTGAAGTCTTAGAGACAAAAGCATGTGCTAAGGCAGGCATACAGAGGAGCTGTAACGAGTATCAGGGGGTCAATTTAGATATTTAACATTATTTTAACCTAGTTTTAATGTGCTCCGAATCCTCCGGCATGTGTGTGTGTGTGTGTGTTTTAAATACTTCCACAGCGATGCTGAAATTGTTCCGAGTTGGGTACTGAAACTTTATTGGGTCCTTTGGAGTGAGTTTAATCTTGGTTTACAGAGTGTAGCCTGAGATGTGCAGAAAGCACTGAGCCCAGGCTGGAGCGTGTGCTGCCCGTGGGCCTGGCCCTATGTGGGGCACATCCCTACGCCTCTCCAGAACCACCCAAGAAGGGTTTAATCCTTCTCACATATTCCCTCCTTCCCCAGGAAAGCAATTACTGCTTTTTCTAAACTTTGTTGGGGGCTTCCCTCCTCCTTCCTTGTGCTATAGTAGCTCTGCTGCCCAAGCACGGGAAGAGTGATAAGAATGTCATCAGGTCAGGGAATGACCATGACAAGGGGGTTAGTTTTTTCATTTGAGGATTTTTTTTAAAGCATGAGATGACATGAGTGGGAGAAAGGCGTGAATGAATAGAAATAAGAAAAAGTTGAACAGAGATGATAGAAACAGAGGAAAAGTTGAAACATGTCTGTAAGGTTGTCAGCCCTGAGCCCCAGATGTGACGTAAGGCTGCTGCTGGGATGGTGACAGCTCTGTGTTGGAAGAGGCGGGTCTGCTCCTGGAGCTGACCCACCCACACAGGGGGGCTCTTTCAGGCAGGATGGGGAGGGCTACTGCCTTGGGAAGCAGTTTTCTTCATGAACTGTTGGCAGCAGGCAGAGGAGTTCTAGAAATACGTCTCAGTGTCTCCATTTCTTTGCATGTCTCCAATCTGCAAATGGGTAGCAACAGCTTGTCAGAAGTTGTCACAGGTTTTAGGTCAAGGCCTTTCCCATTGGCAAGTACCAGAACTTCTGACATGACTTCTGGATGGACACTGTCACAGTGGGCTCCGAAGCCACCATTGCAATCTGTGGCTTCCACAGGTCTTTCTGTTTTGGGGAGCAAATGAGTCCAAACTGAAGGATACCCCTGGGCACAGTTGCTGTACTGCCTAAGGCCCTCTGCGAGCTGGGTGGACTTAGCACCACAGGTGGAGAACCACAGGTCCCCATGTGCAGCCAGGGCTCTCAAGCTTGCCTGCTCACAGCTGTGAAGAAGTTTAATTTCCTATGTCCAGATGAGAGCTGAAACCCTTACAGCCTTCTTTGTTGCCAAGCAGAGCAAAGCAACGGGGGCCATGAACCCTATGTCAGTCCATTTGCTAGAGCTGATGATGAGCTGGTGCCTTTGTAAGCACATCTCCATGGCAGATCTATGGACACATCTCCAGAGACACACATCCTGTGAGCAAGGTTGTCTGACCACACAAACCCTGTGTTTTGAACCATCTTGGTTTCAACATTTTGTCATTTTCCCATTGAAACTTGCTGCATCATAAACCCCCATCCATCTCTGCTGCTCAGCTCCCTACCCAGGGCTGAGTTTCACACAAAACTGAGGTATTGTGCCAGGTAAATCAAGGACCATTTTGGATGCACAGAGGAGGAGGTGTTGGGGAAGGAGAGTGAGAATCACCCACATAGGCCTCTCTGCGGGAATTGTGATGAGGAACAACTTTTAGACTTAGGAAAGAGTATTGAGTTGTTTTTTAAAACAAGAGTAATGCAGAACAATGAAAGTGGTGGGGAGGGTAATTCTAGTGTCTGTTCTCCAATTCAGAAGAAGTCTGAAGCATATGTATTTAAGTCAATCTCTAGTTGACTTATTCTTTTCTGTGGGCAAGGTTTATTCTTTTCTGTGGGCAAGGAGCAGAGGAAGGCATGGCGGAGTGCCTGGCAATTAAAATTACTGGCTGAATGGATCCAAATTTAGTTCTTTCAAAATGGATAGGGCTAGGTCATTGCCATTAACATTTATCCTTAATGCAAATAATCATTACACAATGAAAAAGTATACTCATCTAATAGAAACTGATACTAAGGTTATGTCAGGAAATGCCTGACCACAAATGATGAAGCATATCCTCTACTATAACATATTAATTCACTATAGTGTCATGACCATTCCTGTTTACTTTTATCTGCCCTTTCCAGGAAGAAGGTGCTAAAACTCAATGGTTTTCACCCTCTTGTGCATGGATCCATCAAGATGCATGAACTCACCATAAAGGCTCCACAAAAGGAGACCGAGACACCTTCACATATAATATGTGGCAACCATATATGTAATGTTTCAAAAGGGATCTTCACCTTCATTGGATTCTTTTCTAGTTCACTGACTTCCACTCAGAATCATGCTTCTAAAATATTTTTTGAAAGGTATCCTTGATCAAACTTACTCCTGTCAGTAGCATCAGAGACTTATAGTTTAAGAGAAGGGTATATTTTTGCAGTCTAAATAAAGTTGGAATGCAAGAGAGCAAGTTGAAATGCCCATAAAGGTTTGTCTGTTAATAGCAGAAGACTTATAAAACCATCTTAAATTTAGTAACTTCTTATGTGATATTCATATTATTTTATATTTTATTTATAGCTAGGCTACAGAGAGCTACTTTTTTAAAAAGTTTAGTGGTCATTGGCTTCCTAGTGGGGAAAAAAGAGATATATGGAAACAGAGCACTTTAAATGTTTAGATGATACCACTCAGGCTAGTATTTGAAAATTACAAGTATAAGCACGGGTTTGTGGGGTTTTTTTCATCTTCTTACTAGTCAAATATATGCAAGAGTGCATCTGGCAGTTGTGCTCTTGGGAACCTGTGAAAAAAAAACATCTACAGGCTTCTCAAACAGATTTAATTCAGGAGAAAAAGGAAAATATTGATGCTCTTGAGAAAAAAAGGTTTTACAGTCTTTCTTGACTTACATATATATACAACAGTTTCCAAAACAGGAAATACTCAGATTTGATTAAACACTTGTCTGTCACATTTTGGTCTGTTCATGTTCAATTAAAAAATTCAGAGGGATTCTCTAGCATTATTATAATCTACTTTTTCCATATCTAGGCATTTATTTTATCAAATAACATCTGCTATGGCTTAATAACTGTGTCAAATGATTGTAATAGCTTTATTTTCAGCAAATTTTATGATTAAAAGTTTTAGAGTTACAGCAGGGAAAGTACTTATGCTGAAAGGATTGTATCTCCTATTTCATACTTTATGGCAGACATTTTGCAGTTATGTTTTCAGGTAGTACTCTGAAGTAGCCCTTTTTTTTTTTTTTTTTTTTTTGATTGCTGCTGATACCAAGTTTGTAAATTCAGCCATATAGATTACATGGATTTTCTTCATAACACCCACTGCTAAAAGGTGGTTAGTATGAATTAACTCTTCTTATCACTCATTTTGGCCTAAATTAGAGGTGTCTTGGTTGATCTTAAGTTAGCTACTATAATATATGACCAGTTTAAGTGAGAAAAATGGCACACTGCTTTTGTCAGTGACAGATTTAGCATGGTCTGTCCTCTTGGGCAAAACACTAAATCAATGCTAAGTAACAGTAACCCAGTTAACCCTTCCAACAAAAGCAAATGGGTTTTTTTTTTAAGTTTTTCTGCTGTCAGTATACAACTGAAGGCAGCTGCTTTGAAGTCCTCATCAGTATTAAAAAAGGATGTTGTTTGTGTCAGATTATGTTCAGATCTTGTTTGTTGTGTATATACATTTTTCCTTCATTTCTTCATGATTAGTTTAGAAGGCGTATATCAAAATAAAGAGGCAGAATCATTGTTAGCCATAGATTTTCTGACTTTGTCTTGAGAAAGATAAAATAAACCATGCGTGAGTTTTTATCAAATTAAACAAAGCATGTGGTGTATGCATATAAGAAATATAATCCTTCACTGTGGAATACCTATATGTGGACAACAAGTTATCTTTAATCATCTTTTACTCATAATAATGTGTAACATTTTTCTAGTGTAATCTTGACTACTCGGTTCTAGTATAGTTTAAATCCCATCTCTGTGTGACAGAAATCTTTCAAAACAAGGTTTTATACGTCAATGTTTACACATGAGACTGTTCTTTCTTTTAAAGAAATAGCTTTCATGCTGATTTGACTGCCAGCATAATTTAGAAAGGGCCAGTAATGCAGCGAGACATTAGCATTTTGGGTCCAATGGTCTGAATATTAAAGCTTGGTTTGTATAAAAAGGATGCTGTATGTTGTTTTACTGAGTAGCTGAGGCTGTCTTTTTGGATATCACACATCTGAGTAGGAAACAGTCCCCTCATATTTAGCTATTCACAGTTGTAAGAACTTCCTTTTAGATAGAAGCAAAGGAGCAGGAAATCCCACTGTGTTGTAAGTCAAGCAAGAAGAAGGCAGAAGACCAGCTAGGCTGAATAAAGAACTCCTCGTGGAGCTTGAGGAAGAAGAAATTGTATGATACCTGGAAGTGAGGTCAGGCTTTGCAGGAAGATTACAGAGCTGTGGTTTGTATATGCAGGGAGAAGACGTGAAAGCCCAAAACTCAATTAGAGTTGAAACTGGGTAGTGTTGTTTCAGACAATAAGGGCTTTTTTCAGTATGTTAATAACGGGAGGAGGTTTAAAGAAAACATTGGACCGATACTTGTTGAAGATAGTCATCTGACGAATAGGGATGAAGAAGAAGCGGAGGCTTTCAATGTATTTTTTGCCTCAGGTCTTTAATAACACTGATAGAACTCAGGCTGCCCGGTCCCCTGAGTTGGAGAACCACAAGTGTGGTAACAGTGATTTTGCATTTGTGGACACTGATATTGTAAGGGACCAGCTGAATCAGCTGAATATTCACAAGTCTGCAGGGCCTGATGGGATTCATCCCAGAATACTGAAGGAGCCAGCGGATGTTAAGGCAGGACCCCTCTCGATCCCCTATGAAAGGTCTTGGATGTCTGGGGAGGTCCCTACTGACTGGAAGCTATCCAGTATTATTTCAATCTACAAAAAGGGCATGAGGAAAGATCCAGGGAACTACAGACCTGTTAGTCTAACCTCAGCTCCTGGAAAAATTACATATAAGATTATACTGGGTACTACTGAAAGGCATTTAAAGAATAATGGCACAGTCAACATGGGTTCACAAAGGGAAAGTCCTGTTTAACTAATTTGATATCCTTCTGTGATAAGGTCACCTGCCTAGTGGATGAAGGGAAGGCAGTGGATGTAGTTTTTCCGGATTTTAGTAAGGCTTTTGATACTGTCCCTCACATCATCCTTCCGGACACATTGTACAACTGTGGGATGAGCAGTTTCACAGTGTGCTGTGTGAAGAACTGTCTGGCTCAGAGGGCTGCAGTGAATGGGGCCGCATCTAGCTGGTGACCAGTCACCAGTGTTGTTCCTCAGGGTTCACCTCTAGGGCCAGTTCTGTTCAATGTATTTATCAATGATCTGGATGCAGGAGTTGAACGCACCATTAGCAAGTTTGCTCATGATACCTGACTGGGAGGGGCTGTTGAATTTCTTGAGGGACAAGATGCCTTGCAGAGGTTTCTAGATAGATTGTTGCACTGGGCGATGATTAATGAGATGAAATTTAACAAGTTGAAATGCTGGACTCTGCACGTGAGAGGGAGAAATATTGGGCACAAGTACAAATTGGGAGAGAAGTGGCTGGAGAGCAGCCCTGCAGAAAGGGATATGGGGGTGTTGGTGACAGCAGGCTCAGTATGAGCCAGCAGTGTGTGCCCTGGCAGATAAGAGGGCAAACCACATCCTGGGGTGCATCCAACACAGCACAACCAATGGGTCAAAAGAGGTGATTGTCCTGCTGTACCCAGTGTTGGTGCAGCCTCAACTTGAGTGCTGTGTGCAGTTCTGGGCCCCACAGTTTAGGAAGGATGTGAAGGTCCTTGAATGCATTGAGGAGGACAACAAAGCTGGTGAAAGGGCTGGAAGGAATGTCCTGTGAAGAGCTACTGAGGACTTTGGGCTTGTCTAGTCAGGAGTCTGAGGGGCGACCTTGTTGCTCTCTACAGCTTCCTGAGGAGGGGATGTGGAGAGGGAGGTGCTGAGCTCTTCTCCCTGGTACCCAGTGATAGGACATGTGGGAGTGGTTCAAAGCTGTGCCAGGAGAGATTTAAACTGGACATTAGGAAGCATTTCTTTACAAAGAGAGTAGTCAAACACTGTAACAGGCTTCCTAGAGAAGTCAAGCCTGTCAGTGTTTAGGAGTGATTTGGACAATGTCCTTGATAACATGCTTTATCTTTTGGTCAGCCCTGAACTGGTCAGGCAGTTGGACTAGATGTTTGTTGTAGGTCCCTTCCAACTGAAATCTCTTCTCTTCTCTTTTTTCTCTTCTCTCTTCTCTCTTCTCTTCTCTCTTCTCTCTTCTCTTCTCTTCTCTTCTCTTCTCTTCTCTTCTCTTCTCTTCTCTTCTCTTCTCTTCTCTTCTCTTCTCTTCTCTTCTCTTCTCTTCTCTTCTCTTCTCTTCTCTTCTCTTCTCTTCTCTTCTCTTCTCTTCTCTTCTCTTCTCTTCTCTTCTCTTCTCTTCTCTTCTCTTCTCTTCTCTTCTCTTCTCTTCTCTTCTCTTCTCTTCTCTTCTCTTCTCTTCTCTTCTCTTCTCTTCTCTTCTCTTCTCTTCTCTTCTCTTCTCTTCTCTTCTCTTCTCTTCTCTTCTCTTCTCTTCTCTTCTCTTCTCTTCTCTTCTCTTCTCTTCTCTTCTCTTCTCTTCTCTTCTCTTCTCTTCTCTTCTCTTCTCTTCTCTTCTCTTCTCTTCTCTTCTCTTCTCTTCTCTTCTCTTCTCTTCTCTTCTCTTCTCTTCTCTTCTCTTCTCTTCTCTTCTCTTCTCTTCTCTTCTCTTCTCTTCTCTTCTCTTCTCTTCTCTTCTCTTCTCTTCTCTTCTCTTCTCTTCTCTTCTCTTCTCTTCTCTTCTCTTCTCTTCTCTTCTCTTCTCTTCTCTTCTCTTCTCTTCTCTTCTCTTCTCTTCTCTTCTCTTCTCTTCTCTTCTCTTCTCTTCTCTTCTCTTCTCTTCTCTTCTCTTCTCTTCTCTTCTCTTCTCTTCTCTTCTCTTCTCTTCTCTTCTCTTCTCTTCTCTTCTCTTCTCTTCTCTTCTCTTCTCTTCTCTTCTCTTCTCTTCTCTTCTCTTCTCTTCTCTTCTCTTCTCTTCTCTTCTCTTCTCTTCTCTTCTCTTCTCTTCTCTTCTCTTCTCTTCTCTTCTCTTCTCTTCTCTTCTCTTCTCTTCTCTTCTCTTCTCTTCTCTTCTCTTCTCTTCTCTTCTCTTCTCTTCTCTTCTCTTCTCTTCTCTTCTCTTCTCTTCTCTTCTCTTCTCTTCTCTTCTCTTCTCTTCTCTTCTCTTCTCTTCTCTTCTCTTCTCTTCTCTTCTCTTCTCTTCTCTTCTCTTCTCTTCTCTTCTCTTCTCTTCTCTTCTCTTCTCTTCTCTTCTCTTCTCTT
>NW_020799095.1:83852305-83872356 GCF_003259725.1 Athene cunicularia | reverse complement strand
TTCTCCCCTCCCCTCCCCTCCCCTCCCCTCCCCTCCTCTCTTCTCTTCCTTTCTGGATTTGCATTAGTATAGCTGGATCAGGTGGACATCCTAAAAATCACCTTGCTTTCCATGAGGTATAAATGGTCCTCGGAATTGCTCATGTAGCAAAAATCATTATGAGCATTAGTCTTCCCAAGTCACCATTATGTGTGATGGAGCCCTGCTGTCCTGGAGGTGGCTGAGCACCTGCCTGCCCATGGGGAGTGGTGAATGAATCCCTTGTTTTGCTTTGCTTGCATGCATGGCTTTTGCTTTCCCTATTAAACTGTCTTCATCTCAACTCATGAGTTTTTCCACTTTTACTCTTTTGATTCCCTCCCCCATCCTACTGGGAGATTGTTTCTGGAAGTTTACAGATATCATATACAAAATCTGTCTTTTGGAAATCTGCTTTTCTACCCGAGATCAGGTATTTGCTCCCAGTTATTTTAAAACATATTCATCTTAAACCATTCTTCCTGTATGGAAAATCTTATTCTGCAGAGTCACATTGAATAATGATATAGTAATGTTGCTTGTCAGAGATTTCTACCCTTAATCTAATTAGTTAGACATCAGAGTTTTTGGATGCAGTGTTTAGTTTCTGCATTATGTACTGAAAATGCATAGACATATTTCTAAAGATATTAAATATTCTACAAACAGTGTCATGTTTCACTTCCTTTTTAAAACTTATTTTCTGAAGTTGCCAGAATCTCTATTAGGTTTGACATCTTGCTCTTTCTAAAAAGTATTATTAAAGTCATTTGTTGAAATTTTGACTGCTGTTTCACTGAAATGCAAATATTTCGTGGGAAAGCATCACTTTAGGTGACTTCTTAATGTAAAAGACAGACATCTTTCAGTCAAAATGGAATAACATCTGGTTGAAACTTCATAGTTCTCCTTTAATTTATGTGTAACTTATATTTTGGGTAAGTTTTAATATTTTGTCATATTTTCATATTTAGCTTGAAATACTTACTAATAATTTCATACTGAAGCTGCTGTAGTATTTGCAAGGTCAAATTTTTTTTTTCATTTTCCTGTCACCATAACTTTCAAGATTTCAAATATTTTTTTTTGCACTTTACTTCAGTATGACCCTTTACTAGTACAACACATGTAGCCCCAGAGAGGTTGTATGCTGTTGTGCTAAAAGCCCAGGAAGAGCATTCACAGGCTTTCAAAAATGTGACGCAGTAAATGAAAAGAGTAAGCTATTTGAGAGGAGAGTGACAGAACTGCTGTGTAGAGGCCTGTTGGCCCAATTCATTTCCTATTGGACTCAAGAGGAGACCTTTGATTATGTTCTACATGCCAAATTTAATCTATTTTATCATTGAAATCAATTTTAAACATACATGAATTCTGATTCTCTACCTAGACATTTCTAGTTGATGTTCCTAGGCAGGAATTGGAGAATTCCTGCTACAGAATTGGGAATGAACAGGGAAACCACCTCTCTTCATAAGAAGTTCATAAGAATTACACTCTTGCCATTTAATGAATGTGATGATTAAATTAGATCAACAAAACCAAGAAGGACCATGGACTTTAGCTGACGTTTTCTAAAGAATTTGGGATTTTATATATGTGAATATATGTATGAACACACATAAGTATGAAACCATAGTTGATTTACCAGTTGACAGATAACTATGGAAAAATTCCTCCCTGCATGCTTTGACTGTGTGTAAGTGTGCATTCCAGTTGTAATGACTTCATGCAGCTGTAACTCTTCCTGTTCTCTGTTATCAAGTGATGGGTTTACAGTTTTACACACAGAGATGCAAGTTACAATTTTAAATTTTAAACAACTGGGTTCAGTGTTTGGGTTTTAGCCTCTTCCCTACATGAAAACTTTGGATTAGAGAATTTATCATGCATTTAGGTTTCAAATGGAAACTGAACCAGCACAAGAACAGTGCAAATACGCTTGTATTAGCACTTCAAAAAAGCCTTGGAAAATGATTGGTTTGAAATTAAGTGATTAATCAGCTATTATTAGAGTATCCACATTATTTATTCTGAGGACAGCATCACTCAAAGACTTTTTGAATCATGAGGATCCCTAAAACAGTCTAACCATTACAAATTTACTGAGCTGATAAACTGATGTTTTCTGTAACATGAAGTTCTTCCAATATTTTCTAAACTTTAATCTGTAGCTGTAATCAATACGCACCGTGGCACAGCCCAGACAAAAGGTGAGGAGGAGATATGGCTTCTGTTTTTACTTTCTGTACAGTTAAGTCCACAGACATGCTGACAGCAAGGCAGGGCAAATTGGCCGCAAAATTAGAAATAGTTAGGAATGCAGTGTCATAGCTATCGCTCACCCTCTGACCATGCACACTGATCGGTCTCTTTGCCAGGTCACTGCCTGAGACCCTGTTTGGCCAGTCAGGATTCAAAGGCAAAGGATGAAGATAGGGCTTACACATAGGAGCACGTGGAATTGAAAAATTAACTGGTCACAAGACACAGGGTCCTACACCTCTGTTACTCTGGATAGCTACAGGCTTCGATCTCCAGTAGGCTCGGAGGAAGAAAGAGTTCTCAATTTAAGTTGGGCAAAAAAATATTCATCGTGCAATATGCTGTGTCCATTCCTATGGCTTAGATATTGTTTAGATAGTGATTCCATGAAAAAAGCTCACTAGTGCCATACTCTCCTTCTTGTTTGTGTGTATATGCTTTTCTTTTTTGTACATGTAATTTGCACCTTGAAAATGTGTTGACAGTGCAATTTGTGGACGAAAATATAGTGAACAAATACTACTCTTCCTCCACCCACTTCAGGACATCCACACAAGAGCAAATTTGACAGACTTGTCCAGTATTTTCACACCTTTTCAATATGCCACTATAGATTGAAAAGTATTTGAATGAACCCCACACAGTATTCAACAATAGTTGGCTTTTCTTGTTAAATTCTTTGTGTTTGTGAGGGAAAAAAAGTTTCAGAAATGTTACATTAATGGATTATTAATCTTTAAATTGGGAAAGCAGCAGAGAGAATAAAAGTTTACTTAAATAAGATGTTCTGCTGAGAATTCTTATGATCATATAAATTTTTAACATTCCTGCGGCCATTTAAATAGCTGAAGGTAGATCTCGTTGGCTGTTATAACTGCTTCATTAACTACAAAATGATCTCTTCAAGATTCACATTCCCCCTTTAGCTCATAATTTAAATAAACCAGGCTGGGATAAGAAATATTCCTTTATCTTTGACTCACAGTTCTGATTGCCAAGCATTTGTGTTCTTTAGACAGGAAGGGAGATTAAATGATAACTTATTCTGTACGCCCTGCATGGGAGAAGTTTGTGTTAATTTACATTTTCTTGCACATGGAGAACTGAAATAAAACCCATATTTGCTATACTTTAACCATAGTTATACTGTAAATTTGATTCATCAAATAATCTGAATTTCTGAAAATTTCATATAGTTGATCTTAAAAGGTAGCACATCCACTAAAATATGCATACTATGGCATTAAAGATTTGATGACAATGTTATAATAATAACGTGTGGGTATCAGAGAAATTTTTAGGGAACTCAGAATGAATATATCTACATTCCTATACATATTTCATATAAATGAAGACTGCAGGTGTGTTCATACTGTGGACATTAATCTTCATATACTTTATTTCATAATAGAAGGATTTACAGAAAATATTTAGGATATCTGCTACAAACTGGCACACTAACAATTTAGGAGACCATTCTCCTTTAATGAGAGAAGCATAGCAGTTTTATTCACATTTTGTATAGAAGCTGAAAACATTCAGATGCCTTCTTGGCTGGAGTTAAAAGTTTTACACCAATTCCATTAATAATGTTTATCTGTGCTCTGTTGTGAAATTACAATAAGCACACAGTTTAAAGAATACAAACAAGAAAATTCTGAAGGTGCTCAACTTCCTTGGAAACACAAGCATGTTATTAAGAGAAAATTGGCTTCATTATACCCTATTATTTAAAACATTCTGCATGCCAAGTCCTTTATCAAGTTCTGATTAGCCACACCACAGCATTCACAAGCAGAGGAGTAGTAGGTTTTAAGCCTGCTTCTGTGGTCCAGTCTGTGCATGGTGCTGTAACCAGAAGTCTTCAGCCAAATTCTTGCCCCTGAGACTTTGGGGACCTGGGAGTTATTGTAGTCACAACAGTCTAAAATGCAAGTGAGACAAGGCTCATAAGGTGCAGTAACCTAATTTATCAAACCAACTGCCACAGCTGGGAAATCTGTTTACCTCTCTTTATAAAACTTGCCTTACAAGATTTAGACACTGTTAAATCAGGCTGTGTTTCCTGGTACTCCACTGAAAATAAATAGACATCCAGACACTGTCTTCTGCGTCTTGCCTGTTTCTCCTTAAGCCAAAATCAGAATTCTAACAAAGTTTAATTTCTGGGGAATAGCCTTATTTTAGAGATAAAATTTTGTTCTTAAATGTAAAACAACGCACAGTATAACTTCATTTGTACCAGAACATACAGTTAGCAATTGCAGCAAAGACTTTCTGGCTTCATATATCACAATGATTTGACATCCCATGGTGATATAATTACTATATGCATTACAGATCTGCAGGAAAAAAAGAAAGCAATGACAGTGCCATTTGTCTGATTTCCATAGGGGAAAATATCTTTGGCATCTTTTTCAGTTTGCAGAAAGAAGAAGAAAAAAGAAGACTTTTTTTACAGTCTTTGCATGACATTAAGCTAAACTGCACAGTAAACATAAGATAATGTCCTTTATAATATATCTTTGAATAAACCCTAATCCTGAAAGGAAGAAAAAAAATACAGTTAGAAGTATCATTTTAGAACTATGAGGGTTTTCTTATTTAAATATAGCTAGTGTAAGGGAACATTGTTTAAGTTAGTGATTGATTTTTACACAGCATCTTACACTCAAAGATTAACTTGATTCTGCAACCTCAGGCAACTAAAATTCAGTGAGGCATGGTGCCTATCATGTTTTCTCTATTTGTTTAATAATGTACATATCTAGACAGGCCCAATTAGGTTTGGAAGTTCAGGTCCCTGCTGAGTCTTCTTGCAGTATCTGGGCAGATCTGAGAAGACAGTGTTACCTTGTACTATCTCCAACATTCTGTCTTAATATTTATATTTCAATTACTTCCCTTATTGCGGGGAAAATATAGTCAACAGAGTGATAAATCCTTGAATCCTTTTCATCCTGGCAATTTGATTACCATTTAAAATGAGAATTTCTTTATGACTGAAAAGTTCAAAGTTTGTCTTTTCCTTTTTAGCATTGTCTTATAGCAGCATCCTAAGAGAATAAGACCTTCTTGGCATATATGAGATGCATCAGTAATAATCCTGTTTGCAGAAACCCTGCATTGGTAGAAAATATTGACATTCAGACTAAATACTAGTGACAGTTTTGCAGACTTTTTTATAAATTACATTTTTATGATCTTCCTTTTAAGATTATGCCAGTGAAATGTTGACTTACTAGTCTGTTTTCACTCCATTGTTTTTCTGGTTTTGTTTTGCAATCCCCTGATTGTACTTGACTCTTAAGAAAAGCTTTAGAGAATGCCCTGTATTTGCAGTGTGAATTACAATTGTACCAGTATGCATAACAATTACATTATAAATATTTCCTCAGCCATTTGATAAAGACTCAAATTAAGAAAAATAATTACCAGTACAATTACAATTATATATAATTACGCTATATTCAATTTAGTTTATCTCTAACCTCTTATTGCCATAATGTGTTCATTGTTGAAGAATGAGAATTTAGCTGACTGTGTTGGAAGTAAACATGGATTTTTCTGTCCTTTACAACATATTTTGCTTAAATTAAGAGTTTTATCAGCACGTCTTCTCACCAGAAGATAATTCAGTTTAGCTGGTTCAACTTCAAAGCAGACTCCTAAATGAAGATTTTTTTTCTTATGTAGAGTTTATTTTCAGTTAGGTTAGAGACTGTTTGCACCTAACTACTACTTATACCTGGCAAGCATAGTTAATTTGTACTTAAACAGTAAGACAGATGTATGGCTGCTGCATTGACTAAACACAGCAGACGGTTTTCCAGAGAAACACAAAGTCTTCCAGAACATTGAGTGAGGACCCAGGGTCTCCGAGAAGGAGCAATGCAAAGACTTGGCCCATATTTAGCATAAATAATAGTTGTGGGCTAATCAGTATGAATCAAAACACCTCAGGAGGTAGAACAGCTAAAATGTGATAGCTTGCTTTGTTTGCTTAGAGCAAGTATGTATGTACCTGCTGTTCCCAAGAACTGCACCTACACTGTCATGGTTTGGAAGGATTAATCAGCCCTTTATTAAAAGAAAATGGGAACAAGCAATCTAGAAAAGAAAAGACTGTTTATTTTGCATCTTACAAAATAAGAACTGCTCTGTGGTGCTTCATTGCTGCTTCTTTTGACTCAAAATGCTCAACTGAT
The DNA here is from genome assembly GCF_003259725.1 of Athene cunicularia. Lineage (NCBI taxonomy): Eukaryota > Metazoa > Chordata > Aves > Strigiformes > Strigidae > Athene > Athene cunicularia. Next base: position 83,865,865 of record NW_020799095.1, on the reverse strand, counting down.
ATTAACAAGGCCATGTTATCTGGTCACATATCTCGCAAATGGTATGCAGTTTTGCTGACAAGAGAGGCTATGTGCAGCATAGTCTGTAAGGTGGTATTGTTTCTAATGGATTTTATTTGGTGTCTTCTTTATGTAGCCTTCAAATAGTCCCTTGATACTTTAAAGCAATCCTCGCATGTTAAACAGTCATGCTACATGTGCTTTTCAGAGACTCTGAGACTAAATATTTTCTCTTTCTCTACTCACTGTAGGGAATTCTTGTCCTTTTCCAGATGAAATCCTGGGTTTAGACAGTGTCTCTGTGTAGCTTTGTGTCTTAGATGTACGTAATACTGATTACTTGCTGTTCATTATTCAGTATGCAATCTGCCAGTGTACTTTGACTCCACAGAGTTATAGGCTATGATTAAAGGAAATTCTTAGGATTTAAGAGATCTGGATCATCTTTCTTTTTCAAGTTCCATAAAATTTTCATTTGTTTGAATTTAGGATAAGTATCTTTGCTATTTAACACAGTTTTTGGAAGTGGCTGCAGATTTTATTTCCCCAGCCCATGATAAACTCTGAAATCCAACATTGACATTAGTTGGCAGAACAGTAACTATTTCTAGCACCTGAAAACTGAACCCATAATATCTCAAAATGGGAACCACAGATCTTTTCTTTCTAAGAATGCAGAGGAGCAGTATTTTTCTTCTGTGTGTGGGCACTGCAAAAAGGTCAGTCGGAGTCGCCCTAAGATTTGGTTTTAAATACTGACTGAGGAAAACATGCAAATGAAGATAATAAACTTACAGTTGCATTTAGGTTAATGTACACTGCTTGTATTTCATTATCGTCTCTTTATGGGAATGTTCATGGTACAACATAAGGTAATAATTTATAACCTGTTCACTGTAGCTAGCAGCACTGAGCTGGCCTGCTGTGCATATTGGTGCAAAGTAGCTGTCTGAGTTGAATGGTTGAACGTGTTCATGAGCAGGTGCTTGTGAACAATTGTCTGGAAAGTGTCCAATTTACTCAAATCAGGATAAATACTGAGGATGTATATCTCACAGGTATATAGGAAGGAAATCTGAAATGACTCAAATCATTTTACTCCACATCAATGGATGGTTTGCAGGGATTTAGGTTGGGCATAAACTGAACCAAATGCCACATATCTGCCCAAAACCAGAGAAGGAAGTCAAGATGACTCCCTTAACATTAATTAAAAACCTTTTTTTTTTTTTTTTTTTAATTAGAAATAGTAGCTTCAATCTTTTTGAGGAAAAAGTGCAAGCAAAGTCAAACTAGCAGATGACACCTATTGATCCCAAGGGAAAGCACAAAATCTGAAGGACAGAGAGCTTGCGTATAGGCACAAGTACCCTGTAAGGAGGTCCCATGGTAGGAGCCTGAATTGTGTATCCCTGGCAGTCTCCCCAGAAAACCCCTCAAGCACCATCTCCCTCTGTGGGCACAGGTGCTATAAGCAGCAGCAAGAAGCACAGTGCTCTTTCTCAGCCTATCTGCACAAGGTCTACTTGGTGACATCTACCAGCTCGTGTAGAGAGGTGGTGAGGGAGAATGAGTTACAAATTCTGACTGCAGTCCTTGATAAATTTGCCCATACAGCTTGCTGCTGCTAGCAGGGGTGTCATTAGAACAATTCAAAAACTCTGGGGCTCACCTTTAAATTAGTAGCCAGACCCCAGGCCTGGGGCTGTCTTCTTGAGAGTCAGATTTTACCAGGATCTCTCTGGCTAATCAATATCCATCTCTATGTATAATCAATATTATCTTAAGTCCCTTCCATCATTTGCATTTGTTTTTATGAATCACAGAATCATCAAGGTTGGAAAAGACCTTGAAGATCATCCAGTCCAACCATTAACCTAGCACTGACAGTTCCCAGCTACACCAGATCCCTCAGCACTAAGTCAACCTGTCTCTTAAACACCTCCAGGGATGGGGACTCCACCACCTCCCTGGGCAGCCCATTTCAACACCTAACAACCCATTCTGTAAAGAAATGCTTCCTAATATCCAGTCTAAACCTTCCCTGGCACAACTTGAGGCCATTCCCTCTTGTCCTATCCCTTATTACTTGGTTAAAGAGACTCATCTCCAGCTCTCTGCACCCTCCTTTCAGGGAGCTGTAGAGGGCGATGAGGTCTCCCCTCAGCCTCCTCTTCTCCAGACTAAACACCCCCAGTTCCCTCAGCCGCTCCCCGTACGACCTGTGCTCCAGACCCTGCACCAGCTCCGTTGCCCTTCTCTGGACACGCTCGAGTCATTCAATGTCCTTTTTGTAGTGAGGGGCCCAAAACTGAACACAGGAATCGAGGGGCGGCCTCACCAGTGCCGAGTACAGGGGTCAGATCCTTCCCTGTCCCTGCTGGCCACGCTATTGCTGACACAAGCCAGGATGCCATTGGCCTTCTTGGCCCCCTGGGCACACTGCTGGCTCCTGTTCAGCCGGCTGTCAATCAACCCCCCCAGGTCCCTCTCTGACTGGCAGCTCTCCAGCCACTCCTCCCCAAGCCTGTAGCGCTGCTGGGGGTTGTTGTGGCTGAAAGTGGTAAAAATTGCTGATTCTTTTTGCCTAGCTTAAAATTTCCCAAGCTTTTTGTGATGATGTATGTGCCAGTATCAGATGTTGTACCTCTTGAAAATCTTCCACTTACCTTACTAATGTATTCTGGTTTTCTCAAAGGAACCTTTGAAAGGGCTCCAGTAAGTTAGGACACCAGAATTTTAATAGATGGCATGATAGCTAATTGAACAAAAGCATTAGTCAAGTTCTATTAAACATTGTATCTACAGAACTGAATTCCAGTAACAAATGTAGCTTTTTAAACTTTAGTAAGTGCAAAACTGCATTTGGCAAAATGTTCTTGACACTGTGTTATCAGATATACCCCTTCTCCAAAAAATATACAATATTAGACACAGAATACCCTCAAAAGGACTAGTTTGCTAGAGACCCTAAAATATAGAGAATATGCTTGTTATGAAAAACAGGTGATCAGATATTTTAGTAGGTTGCAACTGAAAAAAATTGCAGGTAGGTTTTGTGTTTTTTTTCAGTTGAGACATAACAACAAGATGTTAGTAATATTTATTTATAGATTTATACTGAGTAGAAAAATATCTAAACCATCATTACAAGAATGACAGAAGTCAATGTCTCAGTTGACTGTAAGCACTTTTAGTATTTGGGTTGTTTTCAGAAGAGTTTGTGGAGAACTGTGCTTTTTAATCAGAGGCTAGAATTTCGTCCCTGAAGTATGTTTGTGTTTAGGAGGATGAAATTACAACATGTTAGTAAACTGCACATGCCACGTCATATGTGCACAGAATGCTACGGCACAGTGATAAATTACAGCAAAATAAACAACTTCCATTGTGAAGTTTGAACTTTAAATATGAGTTTTTAGCATGTCACAACTTGAAAACAATATCCCAAAATGAACTGATTTTCTATATACTTGTACAGTTTATCTTAAACTAGACATTGCATCTAGACTTAGACTGAGAACTTTGTCATTTTAACCACACTAACTACAAAAATAAGGAACATATTCTTTGTTGTTTACCTCCATGCCTCATACTTTCCTGATAAGGACATGTGGCTATCAATTATCTTCATTTAGTCATCATGGGCAACACATGTAAAACTATTCCTTTCCTCTCAGCTCTGAGGCTGGTGAGAGCACCTCTGTGCTGTGCTGGGACAACAGCTCCTCAGTGCAAACTTGCACATTCATCACAGAAGGCGGCCTAAGGCCAGTGACAGGATCCACAAGCATACAAGTGAATACTCTGCAGGGACCCCCTGAGAGTAGAAAATTCTTTCAAACTACGTCTGAGCTGAAAACAAAATTAATTTAGTGGCTACAAAAAGAAAAGAAAAAAACTGACAACACACCAGGGCTGTTAAGACTTACCTTAAAATACCCTGAGTTGGCTGTGGCATCCAAAGTTATTACTTTGTTTTTTCCCCCAGGATCTTAGGTTTCAATCTTCTGTGTGTATGTACACATCGAAAAGGAAGATACCTCTTCAGAAATTGTATCAGAAAGAACAAAGACTGTTTTTTTCCTCATATTGTTAAGCTGCCCTATTAATGTCAATTTTTAATTTTATCCTTTGGATTTCTCATTAGCTTTGCAACCTATCTAGATTATTTAATTATTATATTTCAGCTTGTAGATGACATAAGATTTAAGAGCTTTTGCTGGGCTCTAGAAACTTGTCGCTCCATTTTGCCTGAAGCTGCTTTTGTATAAAATAATCTTCCCATAGTTAATATTCAGGATACTCTGCAGAGCATCTTAGGAAGACTTAAATGCTAAATAACTGTCACATAGCAAGTCTTAGTATTATTGCACTAAATTACATTGCAAGCAGTGTGATAAACAACATCATAATACTTTGACACATTCATCATTAATTATAGCTGAAATCTAATCTCAACTGGATTTTTTTCAGTAATTATATCCAGTAAAGCAAACATTAACATATGTGGGGAAAGGAGGGTGGAGGAAAGAAGTCTTCCAAAAGCATAGCTAATATATCAAAATACTGAATGGCCTGACAAGTCTTATTAGGTTTTATATAGGGGTTTCTATGTATATTAAGAGTTCAAAATATATTTGGAATTCATTATGGGAATAATTGTTTTGAAGGGAAAACTTTACAGTGACCTACTGATTGTGTCATTTTAAGGTGCCACATGAGACTGCCTTATGAAATCCCCTATTGCTGCTCTGTGACACAGAAGACTAGTATTGAACTAAATTTAAAATTATGGATTCCTCTGACCATCAAAATATTAGATGGGTGGTATTTTAGTCTTCATACTACTATGCTTCCTGTATTTTCCTAAAATCTGTATACAGTATTTGTGAACGGTAACTCCATATACCTTTTCTCTACAAATTCATATTTGTTTTCCTCTGGGGAACTTTCAGGGAGCTCTCATTCTGTTAATGCAAGCTATTTTCCTTTCTACTGGGAAATTCAAGAGTCTGGCAGTCAAGGTGTGGGCAGGAGTGCTGTGGGCTGCTTACCATCATGCTGTGATACAGCACTGCAGCACCCTTTTGGCCAAGTCAGAGCCTATGTCAACTCAGTAAATAAGAATTTCTTTTTACTTTGTTTGTTGTCTTCCTAAGACTCTGTTTTTGCAAAGTATTTCATTAGTTGCGTAGTACTAAGCATACTTTCAAGTGTGACTATTCTTTCCTCTGTATATTATTATGAATTCCCTTCATGCAGAGCTACCTGCTTTCTGCCATATTTAGTTGTCTCCAGAGGATAGCAAGTCTAAAGAGACTATCTGGAGCAACCTCATCTGGTTCTTCTATTGGATATTTCTACTCATATCAGACTTGGTGTGAAGACTACATCTTCACTGCCTTGATTTTAAAAGCACCAGTTACCTGGCTGCATGTCCCTGAAATACCTGTTTACTGTACCTGAAGCATCAAAGTAGTGGAAGAGTAAGTAGCTTCATTTCAACCCTGGTTAGTCTTTGGATGCTAAATGAACTATGAGGAACAATTCTCCAGTGGGCTTTTTATAGAAACATGCCTATTTTTCAGGGGAGGGGGATGCAATTCTGTGAAACTTACATGCAACCATTTTGTGTGATACTGGTACACTCTCCATAGCATATACAAAAACTGAATATATTTCTAACCAGGAGGATTGTACACTCATTGACACCTGAACTTTGAAAGTGCTTTTATTGATAAGTGAGAATAGATGATTTACTATATGGGTGTATGTTGAATTTTTCAAATGAGTATTTTGTATTGCAATGTCACTGTACAGTTTTCCTTTTTTGATTAGTCTTTTATGTCAAGTATGATTGAGACAGAGATATTTTCTGTACTTTTATGTGCAAAAAACATTAATGGTGGTGGGTATTTCTCTGGTATTTCACTGTGTTAACTTCATATTATAAAATCATATAGCTGACAAGATCACCTTTCACTTCCATGAGAATTAATCTAAAAATAAATTTCTTTTTATTCCTCACTACCATCACCAGAGACCTTCCGTACTAGAAGCATATGGAACCAGTCAATACACCATACTGTTAGGCTAGTAGGACATGCATGCAAATTTATAAGAAGAAAAAAGCTGTTAGTAAGTGCATTTCTTTTGTCTCAGTAGTATCTTTATACAGCTAATGTTGCACAAGACAGTGCGACCTTAACTGTCAAATGGACCCGACTTGGTCAAAGGAAAATCATCAAGAGGGATGACTCCAGGGTTTTCAGGGGTTCCCAAAGTTACAAACTTCTGTATTTATGTTATTTTCATATGCAGTTTCATATCGTAAAAGGAGTTGCTATTTTGGCATTTCCATTTATTGGATTTTTAGGAGGGGCAAAAACCTTCTGAGTCATGTAATCAACTTGTTTGCTGTCAAAGACAGCCACACTATATAATCCCTCCGTTATACTGAGTCTGTGTGCAGAATAAGGGGGAGGCCTTTGTCACAGGGGAGGGAGGGTATGTTGGTTTTGGTTTGTACCTGATACACCTGTGGAAAATTTTTCATTAATCTCATATCTTGGATATACACAGGACTTCTGCAGTCTGTATCATCTTGTGGTCAGTTTGGTCATTTATCTGCATTTCGTCCTGTAGCTCTTTTTCCTCCCTGGTTATTACCCACTTTTTCCATCTGTAGAGCTACCAAGAGCAATTCTACCTAGCTTTAATTTCCATACTAAGTGAACACAACACTTTTATAAGATGGGCTTTCCTTTTCTCTGATCATCATACGCAGCATGCCACAGAAAATCTTATCAGGCTTTTATTAACAGCATTAATATTTTTCTATCTGTAAGTTGTAATATGTTTTCTTGTCTGTTATGCTGATGGCTGATAACTAATCTGATCAACTAATAAATCTGATGTTTCAGATGACACTCTTCCAGTTTGTGGCAGAAGTTACTGTCATAATAGGGTTTATACATTATAGCATATTATACATTTAATCTTATTTCTGGTTTTAGGGCTTTCAACATTATCTGTTTCTTACTGTACACAATATACAGCCCCATCTTCTGCATTGACAATCTCCAGATTTCAGGTCAGCAGCCTGTTTTATCTTCACATTCCACCTTTTATGCTAGGATCATTACTGAGACTACTATAAAGAATAGTCCCAAACTAGTCCCAAAACCAGTGCTTCAGGAACCAAACAGGTAAACCTTTTCCTAGTTTAATAAATAGTTACCCTTACAGCACAATTTCTTAGCTTACTGTATCACTCTTCTAATATCCTTTATTCTGTAATGGCTTCTCATATGGCACTAGAGGTAATGTTTTACCGAAATTCAAATAAATTCATTCTGCATTTCCTTTGCCTAAAAAGTAATGTGGTCTTAAAATGGCAGCCTCTCTGGTCTTGATTTTCCATTGGCACAATCCATGTTGCATTTCAACATGCTTTTATTTACTCATTTAATTGTCCTTTCACTCAGAACTTGTTTTCAGAATGTACATAACACTGAGGTCAAGCTAACAGATGTGGTGATGCCTGGATCACTGTTTCCCTTTCTTCAGTAGAAATATTGTGGTTTGTGTTTTCCATTCCTGATTTGACAAATTTGTTTACTGGCCTGTGTTACTGGACTTGGGAGTCTTTCATGCCAATTCCTTACTATTCTGGGACATAGTTTGTCTGTCTGCCTGTGTTCAAGTACATTAAAACCTTTGAAGTGAGTTTCCACACCAGTTGCAGTGACTCAATTTTCACACTTTCCACACACTTCCAGCCATGAGTCAGCCTGTCCTGACCTATGTTTTTCATCAGGGTGCTTGTTAAAATCAGAAGCCAAGTATTTATTTAATTTTCAGAACCTTTTTCCTCTTCCAGCTCTTTGCTTCTTGAGTAACAACCATTGTCCTTTTTCTTTTTATTCCTTATTTCATTATATATTATGTGTTATTATACATTATTTATATTTTCCTTTTATTTTATATAAAGAATAGTCTCCTGTTCAGTTTAATTTGCTTTGTCAGTGCTTGGCTCTTGGGAATTCTCACTCTATCCCTGTGCTTTCTGTTCTTCCAACAGTAGCTTCCTTTGCTGAGCAACACTTTTTCTGATTTTATGTCAGCTTTTATAAGGAGGGCTAAAATTTCTCTTCAGAGTTGTTTTTTTATTGCAGGTTATTGCTGGAAGATTTCTCTAAAAGCTCATTTTCTTTCTTTTTTCTTTTTTTTTGGATGCAAATTCCATGCATTTTTGAACATCAGGTAATTTTAGGTATCCTCTATATGTAAGTATCTGATGACTTCAGTTCAGTTTTCCTGACCAAGTAATTTCATTAATGTCTCATTTTTGCCCGTCACATAAAAAACTTCATTTGAGGTTGCTCATCGGACTGTGCCACGTAAACTTGTAATCCCTCTGACCAGGGTTTCTATCCATCAAAGTCTTCCATTGTGTATTGTATAACTGTTTGTAAAAGCCTTTTTTCAGATAATTATTTTATTTGTAACAGGTTTTGTTTGGTTTTGGTTCTCATGTTAAGGAATAATTGAACTCAACCATTTCTGTTATCTTGGTTTTGCTTGTAGGAAAGTTAAGGTAGTATTTATTTCTGTGAGAGTGATAGAAAAGTATCTGTTGTTACTCAAAAATGTTTTTTTCTGCATAGCTACATAGCCTATAGCTGAATCTCAGCAACTAATCCTGCTTGTTTTGAACATCTCACCAAAGAGATTTCAATTCAGAACATACCTGTTTTCCTCACCACCATCTCTCTCCTATTTATGTTTTCTTTAGCACATGTTTTCTGCTTGTGATGACATACTAATGTCAAGTGTCCTACAGAGGTTTTAATCCCTCCATTTTGTAGCCCACATACTTTGTCTTAGCTTATAAGTATCTCTGCTTTTTTCATCCACTCATTATCCTGTTTTCTATTTGTATGATAGCTGGGATGATATTACATAACAAATGCTTCTATGAATATTAAACATTTTATTACTCTATTGATACACATAACCCTCTGCTGTTTCTTTACCATGCTGTCTCCTCATCTACCTGACTCAAGCTCTTTTCTGTCAAAGCTAGGGATAGGAGTCATCTCTCTGTGCTCCCTGCTTCAAATATCAGCAAGGTCAGGTAGCATGCTGAAATTTTCCTGAGTCCTTGAAGGAATTGTAAGTTGAGGTGATCCTTTCTTCTGGACTCAGATGACTGGAAGACCTTCAGAACTTTCTCCAGTTACTGACCTTATCAATGCAGGTCCAGGACACCTGTGAATGCTAAAGCAGTTACCTTTGTTTATGATATTTATATTCCTGTGGTCTTCATCACTATTCTTCTGTTGAAAAGAGACAATTGCATGGAAAGGGTTTGTGGCTTTCTTCAGTACAAGCTGCAGACTACTTAAACCAGTGAGAAATTAGGAGTACTTGCTAATTCAGTATCACTGCTGTAAATTCAATTTTATGAAAATTTGGTAACTCCCAATATCCAGACCAAGCTTGGCAAATCAGTTAGAGTAGGTCCTTAGAAAGAAAAGTCACTTATTTCTTCAAATTCCCTATCCTCTTCTTATGAGTGAGATGCTAGCAGTTGACCTCGCAGGGTAGTGCAAAGTCATAGCAAGCTTCAAAACGATGCTGAAAAATGAAAAAAACATCGGAAGAGGTCTGAATATTATAGTAGTCCTGTGGTCTCAAAGTGGAAAGATAGCTTGTTAGGTTTTACAGTAAAACAGGTGATTGCCAGGATACATCTGGTTTGGTGTAGCATATCTAACTGTGAGAGTGGGGCAGAAAGAATTCTTTTTTTTTTTCCCATGAACATCTCAGTTGGCTGCACCCTGAGGTCTAAAATGGTTGCGTTTATACCTTGCAGTGCCTTATTCACTAAGATCTTCCTTGTATTTGTCTCGTTCTGCTTTGACAATTTTACGGTTACCACAAAGGTCTCAACATGCAAACTAGCTAAGCAGACCTTATTCTGAACCTAAGTTGTTTTATAGCACTAATTTAATAATGCCAGTCCTATCAAGCTGCCAGCCTTTCTGGATTCACAAGGTGTTGTTGGTACATATATCATATATTAAACTGAATTTATCTGAATTTATCTGCTTAGTACTTACTTTTTACTACTTGTAGTTGGCATGTGCCACCAACTACAGGCAGTTCCATATATGTGCACATTTGCATCAGAATTAAAAGACAAAAGACACATAACATTATATTCTTGCTGACAGCCATTAAATATTCAGCAGATGCATGAAGGATTCTAACATCCACTTAATACTCATTCCACTTTATATAAAAAAAAAAAAATTATTTCTTGCTTGTACTTTATCTGAGTCTGTGGTGTGTAGTTTCCTATGAAGACAGCTGCCATGAGGATGTGTGGATCAGAATCCAGCTGGCCTGTGATGCCTTTAATACTTCCCTGGTTTGCAGTGGAAGAATATCTGGACCTGAAGGTTCACTGTAATTTAGAAAGACCTGGCATCTGTGGGGATTCTGCTCAGTCCTGAGCCATGTTGGAGGCAAAATGTGCACAAAGCACTCCTGTCCCTATGAGTTTTAACTTAGATTGTTTTGTAGCTGAATCAGAAAAGTATAGATGGGAACTTTATATCTTTTTAGTTGGGAAACTAATAGAACAGACAGTGGTGGAGGAAGATGAAAAGTCTTTATTTCTTTTTTATTTTTTTAACTTCCTGTCTTCCAGCAAAAATACTAATTTCTGTTGAGAATCCTTAGTCTCCCACCTCCTTTTTCTTTTCTGTAGTATCACTATCATAGAATCATTTGAAAATGGGACATGGAAAAGTCCAACCATTAACCAAGCTCTTCCAAGTCCACCACAACTATGTCCCTGAGCACCATATCTACATGTCTTTTACATACCCCCAGATGGTGACTCCACCACTTTCTTGGGCAGCCTGTTCCAATGCTTGACAACCCTTTCAGTGATTTTTCCTAGTAGCCAATTTAAACCTCCCCTGGCGCAACTTGAGGCCTTTTCTTCTTGTCCTGTCATTTGTTACTTGGGAGAAGAGATGGATACCCACCTCACTACAGTATTTTTTCAGGGTGAGAGGGATGAGGTCCTTTCTTCAGACTGAACAACCCCAGTTCTGTCAGCCATTCCTCATAAAACTTGTTCTCTAGACCTCTCACCATCTTCATTGTCCTTCTTTGTACATGCTCCAGCACCTCAGTCAATGTCTTTCTTGTAGTGAGGGGCCCAAAACTGAACACTGTTGGAGAACGGCTTGCAGAGAGCAAGGCCATAGCTCCCTGCAGGAGCTGGTCGGCCATAGCTCCCTGCAGAAGTTGGTCCCAGCCACCTGAGGTAAACAAAGGAAAGAACCCAGGGTACAGTTATGTAAACAAGGATGAAGACCCAAGGCTCAGTTGTGCTAGCGAGGATTGTTGTGAGAACACAGAGATAAGTTGGGGCGCATTATGACCTTGGGGGTCAGAGGAAAGCAGCCCTGGGAGAGAAGCAGGTTCACAGCAAGAAAGATGTTTATGCATACCAGAAATGCCACAAGGGGCTGGTATATTATAATGTGACTTTTTAGATGTACCCAATGGCTGAGATATTATAATGTAGTTTCTTTAATGTATCCAATAGAGTTACAAGTAGTGTATTGTAGACTGCTTATATAAGGTGTGATTTCTTTCAATAAAGTTGAAGCTTGCTCTATCATTCACATTGAATCAGCTGCTTGCTTCCTCCGCCCACCGCAGAACACAGTATTCAAGGTGCGGCCTCACCAATGCTGAGTACATGGGGATGATTACTTCCCTAGTCCTGCTGGCCACACTATTTCTGACATAAATCAGAATGCTATTCGTCTTCTCAGCCACCTGGGCACACTGCTGGCTCATATTCAGACATCTGTCAGCCAACATCCCTCAGATCCTTTTCCTCTTTCCAAAGAGACAGCTTTCCAGCTACTCTTCCCCAAGACTGTAGCATTGCATGGGGTTGTTGTGACCCAAGTGCAGGACCTGGCACTTTAGCCTTGTTGAACCTCATACAGTTGGCCTTGGCCCATTGATCCAGCCTGTCCAGATCCCTCATGATCCTGAGGACCTTTTGAGTCACTGTCTTACTGACAGTACCAACATTTGAAATTCTTTAAATTAGTTTTCAGGTTGTCATGAATAAAGAGCAAATCTGCCCCAAATGATGGCTCAACATGGAATGGTTTAACATGATGGGCTTAATAGTGAAGAACTTGTTTTCATTCACAGTTCCCAGTGGATTCTACTAATCTTGGGTATACATTGCCTAAGAAAACTAGGTCTGGAAAGAGTTTTTATTGCTAGAGAAAGAAGCTTTCTGGATGGGATCAGAGGAGTCTTTCTACCACCCCCCCAGCTGAAGAAATAAATTGCTTAGAAGTGTTGCTGGGTGCACTTTTATCTGCAGTGGAAATAAAGCTTATGCACTGCAGTAAGCCCTGCTTTGAGGCACAGAACTTCTGTAGAATGGAGCCCACCTATTGGAAAGCAATCATAGGGATTCTTCTCTATTATCTGAGGATAAGTTACTGCTAATCTTATACGAGGTCATTGATCTGGGTCTGCCTCACTGACACACATAGTTAGACAGAGTATCTTTACATGTGGATTTTTAAGAATAATTCATGTTCAAGTGGAGACTTTTTTGTCTGCCAACTTATAAATCGATTTGTCTTTAGCAGTCCATTACAAAGTTATTCTTTATCCCCACATACACCTGTTTAAGGATGAAAGATTGTATCTCAATCTTCATGAGGAAATAAACAAATCTGTTTATACTGAACATGGACAAATTATTACAGCTGGTCAGATTATTGCCTATGAAAAATTTATCTCTAGAATGTCTTTCATCTTTTCTTTCCTCCTAAGAAGAAATCAAAGAAAGGGCTTTGATTTTTTATTAATGATTCATTACTCAAAACTGATCAGTGAACAGTTTATGCAAATAGACTTTGCAAATTGTTCCCTTTAACTATTACTTGGGGTTATATCTGGATATTACCTTCCCAAGGGAAGCAGAGGTGTGAACATTTGGATTATTGAGATTTAATCGTGGGAGAATAATGCATATCAAATGTTAAATACTCAGACAGATACAGAAATCATTGGCAATACACTTGCTCATGCTGAGTTGCACCTTAATGGAGTTCTTGTTGACATTAATAAGTTACAAGTTGAGATGAATGAGTATAAATTTCAAGCTAACTGGCTGATAGTTGAACATATTATTCTTTGAGGCCAGTTAATGAGCAGAGCTCATGTTCCTGAAGGTTTAAATTTAATAAACCTCGAGGAAATATCCCTTTGCACAATGGAATTTTAAAGAGAAAAATGTTTTTGTTTCCCCCACTCTGCCCTATCAGTGCAATGAAACCACATTGGCCTGTTTTTTGAATTTGGAAGGGAACCTTTGGCCGGTGACAATTGTGGTGCAGGTTTTTTGGTGACCATTCTGGTGGGGGGAAAAAAAGTAGTTTTATTATTCTTTGACTTTGGAGGATGCATGTAGGGATTTGGGGGGGGTGGGAT
>NW_020799095.1:83802741-83852255 GCF_003259725.1 Athene cunicularia | reverse complement strand
GTGGGATGGGGTGGGGTGTATGTTATCTCTAAGATATATGTATTAATTGTTGCATGATTTAAATGCTTATAGGAAAAGCTCTAGTATATATATATTTTTAAAATGTATTGTAAACTGTTAGTTGTAAAACTTAGTACGATAAATTAATTTTATTTTAAAATTGCATACAACTGAAAGTAATTGTGATGCATAATTGTCTGAAGTGTGATTTTTAGTGAAAGGCAGAGCCCTGAGGAGCTGATAATTTGCAAAATCAGAATGTGTCATTCAGACTGATTTGAGCAATGAACTCAAGGATTGCTAATCTTTTGGGGCAAAATGGGAAGATTTTTCTAGATATAGGTGGTCAACAAAGGTACCAGTTAGAAGTTCACCAAATTGCACATAAGGGAGAGATGCACAGGGACATTTGAGAAATAAAAATGGATTGATTTATCCATTCAATTTTCTCCTCCACAAGTGGCAGTTGTTCAGACACTGGATAAGCATTCTACTTTCATTTCTCCTGAATGTGTAATGTGTCACTAACAGGTAAAAAGGAGTTGCTGAAGTGGTGAGAGTAGGTGTCTTATTCAGAGGTCTATAATTTATTACTGCTCTCCTAGCATTTAAATTATTGGCTTACTGTAGCATGCTCCTGTGCAGGCAGTTACGCAAATGTTAGATTATTATGAAAGCATAGTGTAATGATAGCATACATGCCAGTTGCAACAGGCTATCTCCTAATTTTATTTATTTGCATCAGTGGCATTCATCGTGTGAAACAAAGATTTTTAGTCCAAAGGGAGTGAGTACCTAAGGTTAGTGGTCTGGGGATCAGGTCCTGTTACAAAGGTTTTACTAGTAGAGGATCAAAAAGCCTGCAGATACATGCTCATTCTTGTGTGATGCTGCCTTAAAATTCAGCTGTTGGTGGTAATGTGACCAGGGTTTCACCCAGTTAAGAAGGTGACTAATATGGACAGCTGGCAAATTGCTAAAAGTTAAGAACATCATCTGTGGTACACAGCCAGACCTAGGGGAGCATGTCCTCTGGAGAGCCAGACGCACTGGAAAGTACCTGAGAACTTTGTCTCAGGAGGAGTTGATAGATGTGCTAAAGAGCAGAACAGGACCCTAAAGGTTTCATAGACTGTTAATGATGTATTTTAAGTTAAAGAAAAACAAAACAAATGTAGCTGCTTTTGCAAATGTTGGGTTTTGATGTTGGAAAGCAGTGAGACCAATTAAGATCCAGTCCCCTGCTAATATCAGAGATGGCAATTACTAACCTAAGAACATGAATAAGACTTAAAACAGTCTGTTCCTACTACAGCCATAAGCTTGACCCTTGGTGCTAATGTAATTCCAGCAAATGTCCGTTTAGAATAAACAAGTAAATCTAAAAAATGCAAAAATTACACTTGCCGAGACAGTTGTTTCATGTGGAGATGATATAGAATATCTCTAAGAGTTGAAAAATATGATCTGAATGAACTACTTTTAAATGCATACCAAGAACCTCTCGGTATTGTTATACTTCTTAATTAGGTGAAAATAAATGAATTGAAAAGATGAAAGGAACTCGTGTAACATCTCACTTCAAAGGGCAGCTCTGCTCTTGAGGAGTGTTTAAAAAAAAGAAAAAAGAAAAGAAAAGCAGCTTATTCAAGAAATATGCTTTCTCTGTGGATTTGGTTTCACTTTTACCTGCTTTAGAAACTCGGGAATGACTTCTGCTCATTTGACCTAAATGGAGTCATTACCCCAGCGTTAAAGGAGAATGGAAGCTGGCTGACAGTGATGTTCCCCCCAGCACTCCTTCCTTGCACTTTGCATTGACTCAGCAATGCTCTCAAATAAGCAGGATTATTTTTTGACCTTGTGATGGGATTTTTATCAAAGTTTCAAAGCTCTGGGCTGTGTCCTGGACAGAAATTGTACATGCGCAATGGCTCTGTGTCTGGATTTACTTTGTCTGGGCAAATGAATCGAAAAAGCTGCTGAATCACTCATCTGCCTGCTAAGCAAGTTAGCCTTCCCAGAATCCAGAGGCAGGTGCTCACACTCAAAAATATCTAAAAGCCATGACTTGTATACTTTTCATATACAGAATAGCTTATGTTATGCAAAATATTTCACCACCTCAGCACTGGCTGATTGATCTTGAGGGCCCTTTTGGACTCCTGATTTAAGTCAGTGCTGTCCAACTCCAGGGTAATTTTTTTGCCTTCCACCAAATTTTACTCATAAGTCCTCTCTTTAAACATGAGTTGTTTGTTTAACCCTTAAGCACTTTATTTCCAATCACATCTGTCCAGGACATTACTCTTGTCATCACATTTCCATGTAAAAGTGACATGACTAAGGAGGGGATGAATTCAAACTGCCCAAGATGCCACAGTTACCTTCCTTGTTTCAGTTGCCCTGAAATGTGGGATGGTGGCTTTAGAGAGGCAGAAGCCTACAGAGAAGTGTCATAACAATCAATTGATTAACTATCTCCATCCCTAGGAAGATTCTAAAGGTGAAACCTCTCTCTGTAAGCAGTAATTTTCTCTCATGACTCAAAGGAAAAATTGCTGCTTCTAGAAGCAGACGTCTTGTGTTAGTTGGAAAAGAAGAGCAGCTCATCAGCTTTATAACTCCTTGATAGATTTAGGCAGGCTGCTGGTTTTTGTTATGCCACAAAGCTCTTTAACCAGTTTGTCAGATAGCAGGTTGATGTGAAATGCTATCAGCTTTTCACAAACACAAACAGCAAAGCAATTAAGCTCATCCCACATGTGATTAAGTGGGATCAATTATAAGAACTAGATAAGAGAGGTAAGCTTGTTGTTTCCTGGGTTGGTATTCTGCAGTATTAGCCTTTGTAAGTATCCTTTATAAATCATCAGCTGCAAAACCTTTCTTACTCTGGGAAATGGCTTCTAGACCAGCATTCAAATGATCTTCATCCTAAACTGATTATTCTAACACTGGAACTGCTGCTGAGTGGGGAAACAATTTATTTGAAGCATCAATTGCATCAAATAGAAAAGTAGCCATCGATTTGCAATGCAGGGAGCATGTTTGCTCTCCATCTTAAATACATTTAAATATTCTGGAAGAGAGCTCTTTGTGTTCCAAGAGGGGAATAGCTAGCCTTCATAGCATCATGTTTTGCTGTGGTACTAAGTAAAATTGCTATAGCACTTAAGGGTTCATTTGTTAAATATTAGAATTTATAGATGATACCTGTAAATTTTTACATTAAATTTAAACAGTTGTTCAGAAAATCTGAAGAATATATCTGAGAGTCAAGTGCACTGGAAGTAGTGTAAATATACATAAGAATAACAAAATGTTAATACTTTATCAGACATGGAAAGGTGGTAATGTAGTGTGATGGTTTTAAGCCCTGCTGGGACCGGAGACCATGCTGCTGTTGTCCCCCACCCACACTTGGACACAAGTAGGGCACAAACCCCGGGTTAAAATAAGAAGAAAATTTAATACAATAGTGTAATAAACAATCTGAACAACAACAACAGTAGCAATGATAACAACAATAAACAGCAATAACAGTAAACAAGACAAAATATATACAGAGAAATACCGCAATGGATACAGACAGCCCGCTCCGTGTGCTCCCCGTCACCAAAGCCACAAAGGAAAGCTTCCCGCGCTGCCGCGCCGGACGTCAGCATGGTATGAATAACCCGGCTGGAGATCCATTCTCCCTGATGGGGAAACTTGACCCTATCCTAGCTGAACCAGGACATGTAGAAATAGAGGGGGCTGTGTGAACATATAAAATGTAAGAGGAATGTTGCAAAATAGTCTGCATTGGAATTGTAAAAAGAGAGACTTGCCCATATCTTTGAGCAAATATTTTTAGCATTATTTTCAATTCTTTCATGGCTTCTGTTGCTTGCAATGGAGCTCCCAGCAGGCAATTTCTTTGTAATTCAGAAAGAATAAATAACACAGGTCTAACAAAACAATGCAGGATGCAGATACTGCCACAATGATTGTGCTGTTCTGGATTGTAATGTTTGACCAAAATCCCACAATTGAGTTTGCTTGCTTTTTTTTTTTTTTTTTTTTCTGAATGGGAAGAGTTTCCTAAGCTCAGGACTATTTCCATAAAAATCTTAGAACAGTGACATTGTTCATGCATCTCTTCTGTTGGTTAGCAGTGGATGTACTGCAGCTGTCTGCTTAGTTAATAATCACATCTACTGTAGAGAAATCCAATTTTCACTTCCCCTTTTACTATAGGTAATATTTGGAGGCCTTTGAAGATCTAGGCTGGCGCCTTTGTTGCCCTTTCAAGTTCTTTTCTATTCTGATAATGATAAGGTTGTTGAGGGTTGTGCAGTCTTCTTGATGGGCTCAGTGCCACATTCTCTGCTCTAGTCTTTAGTTCCCAGTGTTTTATTTGCTTTGCTAGCCATTTCCAGTAACCAAGCAGGGCAGGTCAGTTCCTCCTTGCAGATCCTTTCTGTAATCTCTCCTTGGCAGTCATGCAGGATCACTGTGACATTTCCTGCAGCCAGTACAAATTTTTAATGTTTTTCTGCATATAGTTCCAAACCCACTATAAGCCTCTGCCTGATCTCTTCCTCCTCCACCAGTTTTTCTGCCTTTTTGGGTAGTGTTGCTTCCCTCATGATAGTGATCCATAGGTCTCTGTGAAAATATTCCTAGTGTTAGGTCTCTTTCAGATCACAAGTGACCACTTTTAAATTTAATCACTGACAACCAATAAGGCTTCTTCCCTGAAGTTCAGGAGCAATAGATTTTACTGTTAATTATTACTAAGCAAGATTCAGAAATTCCTAAGAAGGATTCTTTGGCCTATGTTGCGCTGAAGTATGTGAGCATGACTGATCTCTTTTGGGCCATTCATCCTTGTAGTGGTCCACCACTTTTGTCTTATCACTTGGTTTATAATTATTTGCTGCCTCTATCTCTCTTCTTTCATCCCAACTGAACATATTACCATATATACACAATACTCTTGCATTATTCTTTTGTGTGGAACTTTACCAAATATTTTTCAAAGCTTTATATGTCCTTCACCTGAGTGTCATCTGCAGCATTTAAGCTATTTGATAACTACAGAAAAATGAAATAAGCAAGAAAAATCACTGTAGAAGTGAGAGCTGTTATGCTATTTTATTGAGGTTTATTTTATTTTAAAAAAAAAAAAAAGCATTTGAAGTCTGACATTTTTAACCTTTGAGCCTTTTCACTATACATTCTTAATTGTGGCACCAAAAGCTGTTTACATGCATTATGAAAAATGATACATCCAGCTGAAAAAAAAAATAATCCCCTATTTTCTGGTCTGTTATGTGTGCATGTAAAGTATTCTTGCCCAGGAGTGCCTTTGTTGTGCTCCGTGTTGTCCAGTCATTTTTCAATGCAGACATCATCAGACCTTTCTGAGAAGGATTCAAGGAACATCAGGTCCCTGGGAAGGTCTCATCCTCATGATCTGAGTTTAATTTTAATCTTGAACCATGAAATTTGGGGTTGTTGCTGGTGGGTTCGTTTCCAGCATTAACTGTTACAGTTCTGGAGACAGCACCCTCCTTAGAGACTTGTTGTGACCCCAGGTTCAGCCTTTCATGGTAGTAAGTTCTGTGCAGTTTTGACTTCATCAATTGTCAGCATTATTCTGCATTCCCCTTTGTGGTAAAGAAAGCTGAATGGTTACTCCTTAAAACTTCTTGTGGATTGTGGTGCATACAAAGCCTAAATAAAACATATTTTGATAATTGATATGGTGTCCCTTCTTCCCCCTTGAAATTCTCTTGGGCACCACTTCCTGAATACATTCCAACCTTGAATTTGCACCTTCTCTTTCTGAGCTGTGGGAATAGCTGCAGTAGTTCATCAGTTCCCTCATTTTTGTTTTGATGTTTCCTTTAAAAGATGTTTGTAGGATATGCGGCTTTTCCCCCACCCCTGTATAGTGCTCTTGTTATATAGGTCGGTTATCATTAATTTCCAAGAGGAGAACATGGAGGAAGATTTGTTAGTGATCTTCCTCTTTGTTCCAGGTAAGGAAGGTCCCTCTTGCATTCTAACTCAATTGTATTAGATGTAATCACTTTGGGGTGGGGGGTAGGGGGGGTGGAGGGAGTAAACACAAAGTCTCAAAGTTTACATCTGTCTCCTCACCTATTCCTAACATTGTTGGAAGGTAATGAAGGACCTTGTGACATTAAGCTCATAAGACATAACTGTTACCCATTATTTTAAAAATGCAAAAACCCCAAGTAGCCCATGCAGGGGAAACTCTAATTTTCTATGTTCAAGCAACTGTTCATATGAATCTCTATAGCTTTCAAGAATATATTTTTGCTTCACAGGACACTACAAGACTGGAAGATGAATTCCTAAGGAAAGTATTCCTACTCTGCAAGTTAGATTCACTGAATATAAAATAATAACTCTCAAAATAAATTTAAAGTCTGTACTGTAGCTGCATGATTTGTTTACTGTGCTCATTTATTCCATTCCTTAGGTTTGAAGACGGCACAGTCTCTTTTCTTGATATCATTGCTCTGAAACATGGATTTGATGTTCTGGAAAAACTCACAGGTCAGTTAACATAACTCTAATACTGAAGAGTGAATTTTCAGATTTATACTCAGGGCACATCTGATCCCATTTCCTATGGCTGTAGCTTAATTTTCCTTTCTAGATTTACTATCCATGTTCATCAGTGTGAAGATCAGACTTCAGTGTAACTGGTTTATTCAGGTTTTATGTATTGGATTATTCCATTCTGGTTTGGAAAAGAAAAAATGTATTCAGACTCTTCTCCATGGATACACACCCAAGACTTGAGTACATCAAGCACATGTAGTCTGCTTCACGCTCACAAAGATTCAACAGGAAAGTAACAGTCGAAAGTAGACAAGTGGCTTCCACTGTTTGAGTACCTTTGAAGCCCTTAACAGAGTGAATGCTAAAGATCCAAATAAAACTTTGAGCTGATCTTCAAGCCAGAAGCTCGATGTGAAGGGTGACACTCATGTGCCTTGTTGACTCTAGGATAACCTGCTGCTTTTCTAGCTTAGCATCCCAAATGCACAAGCTCTCTGGGATTGTTGCTGTGGGTCAGTAATTCTCCTGAAAGGTGCAGGAGATGACACCTGGCCAGGGAAGCTTGCACCACTGGCTGCGCAGGAGACTTGTGCCATGGCATGCTTCCACATGTGAAGTGTGCCAAATTCACAAAATATGTTCCTGAAATACATGTTTCATACCCAGGTATGTGCACAGTTAATGTGTAATACCTGAACTTCTCCAGTGCACTCACCAATTTCCTATATAAAGGCATAAAAGTGCATCATGGTGTAAAAGAGGCTGGAGTCCAGAGGGACATTGACTATGTATTTTTCAGGCTGGTATAATTTCAGCCAATGTGTGTGGAGGTTTATTGAAGGGTTTATCTGAAGGGTTCGAGTTTCTTTTTCCTCACAGAACAAGACTTTCATGAGGAGTATTCTGTTAGATGCTTAAGGTCTTGAATTCGATAGCAGAGTTTTCACCCGCTTCAACAGGAGTCTCACTGAGCCCCAACAAGTAAGGGTGTTTTGCTTTGTGATGTTCTGCATGGAGACCAGAGGTCAGAAAGCAGCCTTTAGTATTCATTCTTGTAGTATAAAATGCTTCTGAAAAATGTGCATTCTTAAACAAACACTTTCACTTGTAAAGAGGGCTGACTACTTTAATGGGTAGGAGCATTGCCTGCTGTAATGGGAGAGCTGAGAGCATGTCCTCCATTGCATTTCTCATTCATCTAAACCTTTTATTGGTACCTATTTCAGCTAAACAATTGAAAAATCTCTTAATACTTGACTGAGGGGAATACTTAGCCCTGAACCTGAATAAAGTGGATATCAGTGGATGAGAGGGTGGAATAGAAGCATGATAAATACTATTAAATACCTTTCAGGTGCCAAAAATGTGAATGTGACTTCAAATTTTCATGCTTATAATCCTTTCATAAAAAATGAAAAAAAAAATCTAGGAATATTCCTATTTTTCAATTTTAAGGTCTTTTTTTTTTTTTTCACAGTGCTAAAATGTAGAAAAATAAAGATTGTAAAAATATAGTCTGAAAGAGTAAACACGAAGAAACCTATGCTGAGGAAAGTTTGAAAAGTTAAATAAAAAATGGTTTTGACAAATACTTGGATTTTAAAACTTCTGCATTGCTGGTCTAGCCTAGATACTTTGGTGGTCTCTAGTCCAATTCTGGAGTGCCACACTGAAAAGCAGAAGTGCCAGCATTGCCTCCTTATATTTACAAGAGACCAGAGTAACTTACAGGATCCATAGTGGATGAAGAAATTGAATTCTATAAAGGGTTTTAATCATACATGATCCGAGACTTTTCTGCCAAGTCAGGCTAAGTACTATACCATTATCAGTGACCCAAGATGAATTAAGTTTGTGTTCCAGGTAAGTACAAACTTTCAACATCTTCCTTCATGCTAAAAGTCATGTGATTATGCTTAGGTGTATATGCATGTAAGTACAAAAATTTCCATATAGTGTAGTTTTTTGGTTAAATTTAATCATACAGAAATCAAACAAGCACAGGCAAGTGTGATAGTAGAATAAGGTACAACTAGGGTCATGCCTGGGTTTTTCCATCATAAAATGCATTTGGTGTGCCCACTTTCTGAAGTTTATATGAAAGGTAACTGCAGCTTCGTCAGCCTCGTCACATCTCAGCCCTTCTGTGTTGGCTGTGAGAGAAAGGCTGCCCAGGGGCTTGCAGTGTAGCACCACAGCCTACAAAGCAGCATGTGCTGTCCAGAGCAGTTTGTTTACCTTTCCAAATATTTAGCTCTTCAATTTGTATAGACATTGAATATATCTGTCTGGCATGACTGGTGCAACAAGACATTCAGTGCTTCACAATTGCCATTTTCCTCTCACCATCCTTTTCTCCCCTGTACATCATTTTGAACATTGGAATTCTGCAGGTTATTCAATTTATGTCAAAGGTCCACTGTTCCTTTTGAACGAAAATTATTGGCATTTGTGTGTATACAACAAAGCCGTTGAATTCTGTAGAAAAACTTTGTAATCCAGAAGGACTGCAGTTTTGTTTTAACCCACTTTATGCATATTTCTTCCACTTTAACTGTCAAGAGTTTTCAGTAACAAAATGCACTGTCAGATGTGAACCACTTCTGAATCCCACTTTGCTCCTGGACTACTTGCTTTGCACTGCCCCAGCATAATGATTCTATTCTGAGTTGGAAATACCCTGGAGTAGAAACAAGCAAAATAAACA
This sequence comes from Athene cunicularia, assembly GCF_003259725.1. NCBI lineage: Eukaryota > Metazoa > Chordata > Aves > Strigiformes > Strigidae > Athene > Athene cunicularia. The sequence goes on along the minus strand of NW_020799095.1, from coordinate 83,842,963 downwards.
AAGTATTGTTGTTATTAGTTGTGTCCTGTGTAATAAAAGCACTGCTGAAGTTCTTTTGGGATGTACTGTAGCTGGATTGTACTGGTGTAATTATTGAAGATGGGGGAGAGATCACTAATGGAAGGTGAATCAGTGTTTCAGAGTTAGGCAGTGTTGTGAAAAATAGAGATCTGTTTCTGAGTCTGATATCATCTGACTAAATCCTTTAGTCCTTCCATTTAACAACAGGCTTATTTCATGCCAGAGTTACATTATGATGTGTGTATATGTATTTAAGCAATTTTCAGAGATTTTGCATCTGCATCATTTTTAAATATAACATTAGCTGGTATGTATTTTTATTAGTAAATTTTCATCAGTTTTACAAATGAAACTAAGGCACATCATTTGCAATTATGTTGTAAGGAGTACTTTAGTTCTAATGTCTGTTCATGATACATTAATTCTCTTCACAAGAAATATAATAAGTATTGAAAGAAATTTTAAAATGCAGACAAACTCTCCTAAGGATGATTAATTGAAAGTAATTTTTAAATTCACTGGATCCTTGATTGGTTGTTGGAGAGTAAAAGTGATGACTTTTATAAAGGCAATTATAGCACACAACAACCAAAGCAAAATACAACGCAGGATGCTAAACAGTGAGGCTAACTTTGATTATTAACTTGGTTTTTGGGACTTTTGAGTTGTGTTTTTCCCTTTAATAATTTTTATCATCCTTAGGTACATCAAAGACTGGTTGCAACCAGTGATGGGATGTTGGGCAGCCTGCATTTAGTGCTACTGCACAGGTTCTTATGCATGTTGTTTAAACACTTAGACTTATGCAAGGCATCCAGTTTAGGGACAGAAAAGAATTTTATCCTCAGTCAGACTGGCAGGGATTACTGGGATTTCTTCTGTGTGGAGTTTGTGACTTCATCATGCCACTGTCTGGGCATGTCACCTAAACTTGCACAATGGGTGTGATGTTTGTGCATTTTATTGCTTTCATCCTTGGTGTTGCTTTCATTCATAATTTTAATGTATTTGGGGTTTTTCTTTTTCACATCATAAGACTAAAGATGTCAGTAATACATGTGTTCTGGCTTGTGATGTACAGGTGTGTTGGAAGCGGATGCTCCATTTTGGCCAAAGTTTATGAAATTCTTCATATTGTGGGGAAATTCTTCCCTTGGTTTAAGAGAGAGAATGAATCATTGACAAAATTTTTACATTCGGTATGCCTACCATTTGACACAAGATAAATCTTAATGTAGAAGAAACTTGGACAATTTGTTCTATGGTTATGCTTATAACTAACACCTCTAATGGTACTTGAGTGAGAGTTATGGATCGTTTTTTTTTTCTCTGAGAAAAAAATGTTTGACAAGTTGACAGTAAAGAGATGCTTCATCCACGCTCCAAATAGGAAAATATAGATACACTAAACAGAAGACATTTAAAGTTCTGGCACCAGAAAGAAAAGTTTGACTTCTAGATGTGAAGGGAGTACATAAAAGCTTAAAATCCAAAGGTATTCTGATTCTCAGATAATGACGCTGCTGGTATGCCAAAAGACAAAAATGTCTCCTCTCCTTTCATAGATAGTGAGGTGACTTGTTTCTGTTCTTAAATTTGTGTTCCAAGATGAACTTGGTTTAGAGAACAAACCAGGAGGAAAGTTAGTTATTTACTGCTAACAGCTCTCACTGCTAGCACATTACGTCAGTCCGGGTTTTCCTAGCTTTCTTTTATGACTTGACTAATGCAAACTAGACATCATTGGTACCCTTGAAAGCAGAGCAGAACAGCTAAAGCGTGATTTGAGAAGCTTTGAAAAAGTAATTTTTCAAAAGAAATCCTGCCAAGGCTGCCTTTGCAGACTTTAATGTGTATATAAAGTTTCTTTCTGGAAATAAAAACTGCTTTTATGGTTTGGGTTCTTTTAATATGCATTTGCTAATATTGATGTGGATTGCGTTCACAAACTGCCTAATCTGTAAAGAGGCCTAGGAAAGGGCCAAAAATGTCAGAGTCATTCCTCAGACTTGTAGAGATAACACAGGAAGAGGTACTACTGCACATAAATGTCTTGGGTGTTTTTGCATAATACAGCTAGAGAGAAAAATATGCTTCTTAAGAACTAAAAGAAGGGGAAAATGTCTATTATAAGATGAGCTGATGAAGTAAAAAGTGCAGCACACCTGACAGAAAATATACTTCTGCCAAGAGCTAGTTGTTCTGTGTTCAGGAAAAAGAGTTAGCAAAACTTCTGTGGTGGCATCCAGTGTTATTACAGGGGAGAGATTTGCAGTAGTCTTTTCATGCTTGGGAGACTTCCAGAAAGGAAGCCGAGGTAGCTGATAACTGGGGGATCCGCACAGGTGCTTTTGCATTGGCTGTGTCTTGCTGAGGCAAGAAATGGAAGGGAGCATCAGTGTCCAACACTGACAGGCTTCTCACTTGTCCAGTGATAATTGAGCTTTTGAGGTCTGCAGCTGCTGAGAACTTCTCCTTTAGCAGGGCTTGTACACTGCAGGTCCAAAATACTAAAGACTACAAGGAGAAATTTAAGGCAGTTTTATTTTGGGGAGCCTTATGTGTTTCCACATGAAAGGATGCTGGAGTCACTGATCTCATTTTTCTCATTAAGGAAGCCTTAACCTCCCACCCTGTTGGCAGCAGAGGACTCTCTTGTATGCTAGTTAGTGTGGCCTGCACCTGACTTTGCCATTCTGTCCTTCTTGATGTGTCTAGTTTAATCCCTAGATGAAGAAGACATCAGTCACAAGTATTGGATGTCATAGTTACTTTCATATTGTAGATCAGGAATTACCTCTGAAGTTATTGGAACCTCTAATAATTAACATCACAGTATGTGCTTTGCTTTTTGGTATGATTTATACACCTTCATCTAACTGTTGGTTAAATCAAAAAAAAAAAAAAAAAAAAAAAAAAAAAACTAAACCAAAACCAGTCAGACATGGGGAAATATTAGGAACACAGCATTTGCATGGGGAATATGACAGCTGCCAAACATGTTATTATCCTCAGTTTTATTGGGTTGCAGGTCACATTGTTAACTTTACTAAAGCCAGCAGAAATGCCAAAGAGTGAGTGAATTTAAAGTGAATTAAAAGAACTATTGTTCTGGATCCTGACGAGTGGCAAACTGCACTCCTACACTGGTCCTTCCCAAATACAGGCTTTAAGATAGGAGTATAGTGATTAGTTGCATATTCTTGTCCGTGTTAATGCTTTTTTTTCCCCAACCCTGATTGGTAACATAAGAATGTGGATGTCTCCATTGAGCTGGGGTAGCTATAAATCAGAGTTGTTCAAGAGCTGATAAAAGTAGAGTTTGTCCATGGGTTAGTTGTTCAGTTTCTTCAAGATAGTGGGTGGTGATCTAACAAGAATGATAAAATCCTGTGCCTGCTCTCTCCCTATCACTGAAATCAGGAGAGGTATACAGTAGTATGCAAGGAAAGTAAGATGGGAGAACATTTAATAAGCTGCAGTGATTAATCTTTTTCTATATCTACTGTTTATTTTCAAAATAAACCATTGTGTTCCTAACCAGAGATTGACTTTTTTTTACAGTAGTACAGCAATGACTAAGCAATCAGTATGTTTTTTATTATATTGTATGTGAATCCTATTTATCCACAACTTAAACTGTGGAGCCTCATTTCTATTCAGATCATCCACTGAACAATGTTTCAACTAATGTGAACTGTACAGTATAAATTTCTTGCAATTCTATGTACCTTACTGCACTTGGGATAAGAAGGGTGGGTTTTCTGCCTTACATCAGATGGTTGCTGTGAAACTAAGCCCTGACATAGTGAATAATTAGAACCTCTACAGAGTAATTACCTTCAGTTGATCACTTTGAGGTTTGCAACAAGAGATTTCATTTCACTGTGAGGACCTCAGCTGTGTGGACACTCTTAGGAATTCTTTCATTGAAGTCACTGGGGCCATGAAAAGAAGGCTAATGTAATGCCAGGGAGCTAGATGGGGACTTAGGAGACATGAGTTCCTTTCCTTGGCCATGAAATTTACTTGACTTTTATTAAATCACGTAGATACTAATCTTCAGGGGAGCAGGGAGTTAGGTAACTAAACGTGTTTCAAGATCTGCATTTAATATCTGGGTGGGAATTATCTTCTGTTGCTGTCAGCACCTACGTCTGAGGTGACCATTTAGATTCCCATTGTGGTCAGTGGAACAGACAGTACTTCACCAGCTTGATCCCTCTGACCTTTTTTGGAAATTTAGAACAAGAGGAGTTACATCCAGTAATACCAGTTCTTCCCATTGTCTATTAAGGGAGCTTAGATGCTTAGCTTATTGTGGTGTAGGACATTTCTTTATCTTTATATAACTTTCCTGTTAATGATCCCTTTGGGACCAGAAACCTGAACTGTCAGATTAGTTGAGGTGGAAGTAGTGGTTTGGGATTTTTACCTTCCCTTAGATCTGTGGCTTATATTGTGCAGGGCAGGTTCTACATTTCTCATGGATGAAAGAAACCAGTAAAGCAGAACAGGGAATGTGCTAGAAGAGCCCCAAGGAATGTGAAGGCTCAGCATGAAGTTTTCTATTGTGAAACTCTCATCTGTCTATTATTTTATGAGTGATTTCTGATTTGCAACATATATTTCATGCTTCAAATCCAAGTTTATTCAGGTAGATGTTGCTTTCTCTGAAAGGGAAAGGCTCACGGTCTGATAGCAGACAAACTATCTTGCAAAGGCAAAAAAGTTTTCTGTCTTCAGGATGATAATGCCCCTGTTATGGTAAAATGACAAAAAGATGTCTTGTGTATATGTATAGCTGACTTCAGAAGTGTGTGATCGTTTTCATTTCAAATGACTGGTTAAAGCTGATTAGGAAGAAAGAGAGTTCAGTTGGTTCTTTTGCATCAGGAGAAGCCAGTGTTGGGACTGTGATTAATTTATTAGAAAAGACATGCTCAACTAAGCACACATTTGCTAATGACTGTAGATGAAATTAAAACAATTAAAGAATCGGTATTACAAAATGAGCAAGTAGGTGAGGCAGTCTTGTGCAATGTCTGGAAGTACAGCCGAGCACATACAATGTATTTGGAAGGCAAGTTTGAATTAATGGATGTGGCCTACATTTTTTGCTTTAGATACAGAATCTGTTCCCAGTTCTGCCTAAGGTAGCGTTGTGCAATCTGTCATTTTCAATAAACAAAGTGGGAGAAACTGTTGTAGCCTACATCAAGAGAGAATGTAAGACCCAAGCCTTCGATAAAGGCCATAGGAATATTAACAGAAGTCAAGAGTAATGAAACTCTGATCCCCTGGTTCCTACAGTGATCCAGCATTGCCTACACAAGGCCAAAAGATAGTATAGAGAAGTATATCTCTCTGTAATACCTTTCTCTCTAGATCATTTTCTGTGTCAGATATAGTTAGGATCTGAAGGAATTGTCATTTTTACTATAAAGTTATCATTACCATTGTTAAGAGATAAAGTCCTGTGGGACTGTATTTTTCAAAGGAGAACAGAATTGAGGGCTTTTAGACTTGGATGCAGATTTTCCAAAGACACTTTGATACCTAAATTGATTGACTAGCTTAGGGTCCTTCTTATTCTTGGAATACCCTTTTAAATTGAGAAAAAGTAAAAATCTTTTTCAGTTGTATTCTTAAAACCTGTATATGAAATACTCAAGAATTGTCTCTGTATAGTTCCAGCTAAAAATCAGAACTGAAAAGAAAATGGAAAATAAAGTATCACATAAATTAATTACATTTTAAACAATATATTATATTGCTAATTAATTTTTGCCACATCTTGATACACTGACAAGGAAATAAAATGTTACCTTGTGGAAACTAATTTCCTTGACTGATATGTTTAGCAGTTTTCTTACCAACATTCACCTGGAAAATAAACCTTGACGGGGTGATGAAATAAGTCTAGTTATATGAAAAGCTAGAGCACACTGTGATTAAAGAAAGGCTCGGTGTTTTGGCATTTGCAGAAGGTCTGGCTGGCATTAGGAGTGTGCGCTTCAGCCATCCCTCAGCAGATCTCATGGTCCCCTTATAGTGTATGATGGCTACCATGGAAAGGATTACCTTATTTCATTTATTACATTTTTAATTTCCTAGCTAACTGGATCCAGCTGTTTCAGCCCTTCATGCAACATGGAGATTTTATGCTAAATCCAAAGGGGCTAAATTAAAGCAAAAGGAAATTTGCATATTGTATAAAACTCTACTTGTTCAGCAGATCCAGATTATATGGTGCTAATCACAAACACTAGATAGAGTAAATCCTCTTGAAGTCACCCTGGGGTTAAGTCAAATGCTTTACACTCTTTGACACATACCCATGAAATATGTAATCAAGTCTGTTTGACGTCCTCTCCTAATTACGTGTGTGTATTTTAAGCAGATGCTTTTCCAGCTGATCTGCTCCTTTTGAGATCTTTTTTTTTTTTCATTATTAATCAGAAAATCATGCTGTATGTTAACGGCAAGTGCCAATTATGAGAAACTAATATTAGTTCCTCTGCTTAGAAGCTATGCTTTTGCAAATAAGAGCATTGCCAAATAACATATAGATGTAAAGAAAATGTAAGAATTTATCTGTCAGGGGCATAATTATTCTGCGCTAATTCAACCTAAAACTAAAATTTATTCTTCTAGATACTGATTTTTTTAGTTTGAGGAGAAATATTAAGAAAGTTCTCTTTTGGAGGTAGGAATTGACTTGTTTCCACAAAAGATAGAATATAAATGATAAAAATATTTTCATCCCCAAGATTCTACATTCATTACTTACGTCAAGAATATTAACACATAAGCTTAGCTTTCTGTGAATTAATCTTACTTAGTGAAATAATATCAGAAGACAAAATTAATATTTAATTAACTCGGGAGTCACTGAGTTTTAGGTAAACCCTTGTTTTATTGTGACTATGTAAGAATAGTCTCCATAAATTGCTAGTGACCTAGCTGGTTTTACCCCTACTCTTCAGCTGAAGGATGCAAACTGCCACGTGCATTTTGCCAAAGTTTCAAACTGAGTGTATTCCCTTCAATGTGTTTAGCAGAGACATCTACTGGCAAAATGTTAACTAGCATGCTCTTCCTCAGGTCCTACAACGCCATTTCTTACACTTCTGAAGGGAGACCTGCTAATGCAGAAATTAGTACTTTTAGATGTACTGGAACATTAAATTTATTGTTTTGGAAGAAGAATTAAGTAGTATATCCACAGATACAAAATTAATAAAGGCAAAATAAAATTTTCCTATTGTCTCACTAAGGTTACTTCCTGTTGAGCTACTACACTACTTCTAGTGGAGATGTGCATATCAGAGAAGAAGAGAATAAAGGAGTTTATGACCCGTTGTAGATGAACAGGACTAATTGCAAATCACATAATAATCATAGTTAGTCTCCACTGATTTTGATATAGTCATTATAGAATGGAAAGAAAGAAATTACAGGATCAGATGAACTATTCCACCTACAGTGACTGGTTTCATGTCTAATGCTTGCTCCACACTCGAAGTTTATTTTTTTGATAAACATCTGCCTCAGCTGTCAAATTTGCTGAGTTTGTAATGGCTCTCAATAGAGCCATTCTAGATATGGTTTCAATACTTGTGTGCTAGCTGCTCTAGTTACATTTTAAATACTTAGAGGTGGTCAGTGGTGGAATGAGCAAATGCCTGGTGCTTGCACAGATGGAGATAGCAGCAAGGCCCCCTTGGTCTCAGGCCCTAGAGGAGCCCCTGAGAAGGCACTTGGTAGCCCTACTTCTTCTCTGGTCCAGCCTCAATCCCCTTCCTGGAGACACCCACGTACCTTGGTGTGGGTGTAGCCTTGCACAGATGAAAAAGCAGAACTAAAAGAAACAGATAATTACATCCCTCCAGCAAAAGATCATTTGCATTTTCAGGTAACCTGTGGATTCAAGACACTAAGAAGCACCCTATCTACCTAGTTGGAGTGGGGATATTTTCTCACAATTGTTACTGGCAAAATATATTTTTAAAAACACCTGTTTGCCCTTCTAATGTCTGTTTCTCAGAGGACAGCTGAATCATTTTAAGAGAGATGAGTCCCTCTTACGAGACTTATTATAGCAGTGAAATTTTTCAGATCAGCTTTATTCAAGTAAAATGACACTATTCTCTGAAGTAAATGTTCGCTAAACCTATTTTGATCAGTTTATGTGCTACATTCCTAAAAGTATTCATTTTGTTTTACCTTAGGTTTATATGCATTTATAATGGCCATTTTAGGTCTGCTATGCTTTCAGGTCTATGTGTGCACCTCAGCCAAACTCTAGATATAAGATCCAGACATCTGCTCACCCATATCACATCCTTTGTTCACCTATTTTCATCCACATCCTAATTTCCATTAAAAGAAGACTTCACTGAGCAAAGGATCTCCACTTGTGAACCTCTTTAATTGCAAATGTTGCAGTTCTATGATAGCTGGAAAAAATATTTTTTTGGTTTTTTCCTCTGCTCATCCTTTCTTCTCCCCTTCTTTCTCATTTTTTTTTAATCTTTTTACTTTAAAGAACTTAGAAGTATTTTGATAAAAGGTTTGAAAATGGTTAGTTTAACCTGTCTGTTGCTTATGGTGTTTTGAGATCAGTGTATTGTCTCAAGCTGATGCTAAAATTTCCATTTTATTATTGTTTTGACCAAGAATTGCTACTTTTGGTATTTTATTCACATTATTAATTGAAATCCCAGGACTCTAAAATTTCTGCCTAGTTTCTCCTTTAAAGTAGAAACTTGCAAATCAGCTTCAACTTCAGCTGTCTTCCTACTGAATGCTCCATAAGATTTTAAGGCAGTCATAAAAATCAATTTATTTCTTAAGTATTAGGTTAATGTCAATGATACTGTCACAAGTATCAACAAAAAATGGTGCTGAGCAGGACAAATTCTGTCAGAAGATCGTATTTGAATAAAAGTTGCGTTTAGCTTTATAAATTGAGTGTGCAGAGATGTAATGAAAACTTCCTGGGTTATCCAGTTCATGAAAAAAATTTTATACTCTCTTAAGAAATAAGGACAGAATGAGGAGATTTCTAATTTAAATTAATTTTATCATTAATAATACAAATCACAGGGAATTTGGGAGATTGCCAACACATATTTTCTCAGCTTAACTACAACAGTCAGAGGACTTTCATTTTTTACAGTAGAGCAAAGTTGGCAGGTCTGCTCAGTTGTATGTAATAATTTCACTAAACAAACTAGGTTGAGCTGTCATCACAAGAGCTGGTGTAAACCCTCTTTATGTTAGAAGGATTTTGATACCATAACCACACCAGCAAAACCTTTAAGGAATGAAAAGCTATTCGTTCCTGAGTGTCTAGCAACACAATTCCATGTTTCAGGCATGATGTTCCAAGTTATTGTAAAATAAAGTGAAAATGCTACACTTCTGACATGATAGCATACTATACCCCTTTTCTCATGACTTAAATAATTACAGCACTGTGCAAGGCAACCAATATTCATGATCCTGTGGGGAGTCCTCACCCAGTATAAACTGTCATAGTTTATCGATGTTAGTGGAATTATGATCGTTGACATTAACTGCCCCTAAATCTTTGTCCAAGATCATAGAGATGCTGTTTGAAATGCTTCCATTTATAGGTGGGGTTAAGTACTGACCCCTAACAATTGAGCTAGTTTCACTCCTTGGACATGTCTACGAGTTCACACTCTAAAAGAACTTCATCCCAGAAGCTAAAGAGCAAAGCTAGGGATCAGAATTATTGAGCTGGTTTGTTTATATAAATAAATTTTGATAACTCTTTAGAGTGATATGATTTTTTTTCCAGACTGTATAAGGAAAAAATGGGTCAAATTCATTCTAGATGAGTGTGCAGATGACAGGGTATGTTGGATGCTCACAGTTAGATGTTGTGTTTGAGTCTGTTTTGTGACAGACGAGGATGTCTGTTCTGAAAAGTTTCTTTTCCAATATAGATCCCATAATTAAAACAAAAGTTTATTTTCCCATTTTTCATTCTGAGTGAAACTCAGCTTCTGACTAGCAGAGAGCCTGAGCTCAAGTGTGAGCAAGTTACTTTCTTAAAATATAGCAGAAAAGATGTTACATGGGTAACTGGCCAGTGCCTTTTCAGAGTGTTTCCAGGCACCTGTTTTTTTCTTATATTTATTTTTCCTCTTTTTCCTTTTCACATTGGTGGCAGTATTTTGTTGTTGTTTTCTGGAAACTGGGATCATCTCTGTTCAAGGACATACTTTCAACTATTTTTTCAATCTGATTTCATTTAGAACAATTATAATTAGATTTTTTCTTGTGATTTTTTTCTTCTCCACTTTATTGATTTAATATGAGAATATCTACTTTTTATTTTTATTTTGAGATAAGTAAGATGATCTTCTAAAGGGACATGAAACTCACAGATTTCACTTAAGCTCTACATCACAAGATCTGCTAATACACCATCCTCACTGCTGATTAAGTGATTAAGACATTTCTTTTTCCAGACATCCACCCCAAATCTTGGCCAGAACTGATGCCTAGAGGCTGAGTAGTTGGTGTACCTACTTCAGAGCTCTGGCAGTTAGCAGCCCAGCCAAGTAACCTAAGTTTCATCTGCCTCCATAAATAAAAATTATTAAGTGCTGTGGCTGAATGCTTGAATTCACAATCCTTGTTAGGGCTACGGGTGACAGTAACAGAGTTTGCCACTTGTGGCTTATAGCCTCTTCTATAGCCAGTGTGTTGTGTAGTCTGACAGAAGCTGCTAAGCTGAGGCTTGAATTTCATGTCAATGTAATCTAAAAACTATGAGTGAGGTCCAAAGGTATCTGAGGTGTAAAGTCTTCCATATTATATTAAGGTGAGATGGGTGGAGAATAGAAGCTGCATGACCTGTCTTGAAGAATAATATGGAAAATATTCAAGTGCCACCCTATAAATCAGTTGTTTCTTATTATCCAAGATATGTAATGCAGTCCTGACTACCTCATCACACAAGTACATCCACAGAAATGGAGGGTGCTTAGTGATGAGCAGCAGCACAAAAGTGCTCACATGAACATAGACTAAAATAATCAATCACATCCTTTATGGATGTGTCTCTGCTTATTAAAAAAAAAAAAAATGCTTGCGTGGATTTAAAACATTGCTTAGAAGAACACAGAATGTGTGTTTTACTACATATATATTTGGTTTTGTAGTGTTTGCCCTGTTTAAAGCATTCCCATTGTGCCTCCTGTTCCTGCTATTCCACAGGGCCTTTGCTATTCTTAGTAGCAAGTCACCAGGGGAATTAAATCACTGTTCAAGAAAGGGGGTGAAAGATAGGAAGAGAAACTGTGAGGACAATCCAATTGTTCCTATGCCACTTGATTCAATAAGAACAAAAACATTAAAAGGATTTGGGGGCTGCAAGCTGCTGTTGTACTGACTGATTTACCATGCGTAGAAAAGATCAATGAGGTGGCCTTGAGCTACCCAACATGCACTGTTGATCTGGGCAGTCGAACTGCTGGGTACATCCAATTATTAAGGAAAACAATGAAGTTCAAACACCAGAATATCTTTTTCTTGATGTGTGTAATTCATGTGGATGTTTGGATTGTGCTAGTTTAATTGTGAGAAATGTAATTCAATGATAATAATTACCCAGTTGAATGGGTTGACATGTTTCTATTAATCACTCTCATTAAATTATTAAGCCACTTATCTGTCTTTAGCACTAATATGCTCTACATGACTAGTGGACATTGCATTGATAACAAATTTAGAAGGAATTTTACCCTTTTCCAGAAGTATTGGCTGAGCAAACTAGATAGCTCTGCACATCTGTCATACACTGATAATGCAAAAGGTTGAACCAGCCTCACTTAATTGAGCAACAATTTTCATGAAAGTGTGCAGGATTTGACCCAACTTTCTGTGTTTTCTAGAATAAATCATAACTTTTTCATTATGTTCTGAGACTTTTGCTCTTATAAACTAGCATATCTATATCAGTAAACAGTATTATATGTGATTTGCAACTGTGCTTTATCTTTTACACTACAACAAGCTAAAATATAATGGGTGATTTTCAAAGTCCTGGTTTTGACAGGCCTTCAAATTATTTCACTCTCCAACATGAAAGATCTCTAGTCATGCTGTAAGCATATGTATCACATAAAGGGTTGTGAGAAGGGTATGTGGCTGGCTTCCTGAGTTGTGGTTGGAGAGAGCTGGGGAGCATCATCTGTCACCAGCTAATCAGAGGATGAAAAGATCAGGCCAGTGGCTGCATCCAGCACAGAAAGTTACAGAATAGGAAAAAGCAAGGTAATATGCTAAAATACTTATGAAGCAAGCCCAGTTGCTGTGTGGTATTACCTGGGAATTATTTGTGTAGACCTCATGATGAGATCTGATATTTAGTGAGTTGAATTTGCCAGGTCTGTGTTGAGCTTATGGACAAAATTATTATTTGCATTGTGTTCCTCCCCCACTATTTGTATAAATAAAAAAAATATTCAATCTTCCCACTTATTTCTGTTCCAGTATGTGAGAGACTACTGGAAGGTGATGTCTTGTGGGGGCTAAAATACTGGGGTTTCAACCCTAAGCCCCAAATTAAGGTTGACATATGGGTGATTCCCACAGCCCTTCACAAAGGGGGGGTGAGTTTGCCTTTAAGCTTCCCTCCAGGGTGCGACGGCCTTGCAGACAGAGCCATTGGGTAAATGAGCCCCGGGTGTCTGCATTAAGTAACCAAAGGTCAGGTGTCCCACTTAGGGATAAAAGCTGGGACCACTTGCAGGAAGCGGTAGTGTCTGTCTGTGAGGTGGATGCACTTTGCAGAAGTTCCTGTTGGGGAAGGACCTCCTGCCTCCCTGGAACTGGGCTCCAGTCAGGTCTGGCTGTTGTAGACGTGGGCTGTGTAGAGATTCAGTGTGTGGCTTCCTTGGTATTATGTGTTTGGCTTGTTGACTTGGTTGTCTCCTGTCCCTTCTATGGGAGACTGTATTTCACCATTTATTCCACCCATTGTTGGTCGTGTGATGTTGTTGTTGGGGTCAGTGAGATTGATGTTGATTATGTATAATCTGACTGATTTGTACCTCCAGCACTCACCTATGTACTGACCCTTTTGCATCAAATACAATTTGGTTATGGGTTCATCTTTATGCTGGCTGTGTCCTTTATGCTAGTCCTGATAATTGGCAAAACAGGGGCCTATGTCTGCCGTATGCTATTCTATGATGGGGATGAACCTGAGGTATTGTGTCACAGCTGGGAAAGGTGCCCATGGTGCTGTGCAGTTCAATAGCCTCCTCTTCACACACTGAGTGAAGGCACACCTAGTTAAGCAGAGCAGCTGTGCTTGGGGTGTGAGGCTGTATGTTCTCCTCGGTTTCCATTTCCACCATGACTTTGTGTTCATATTTTTTTCCAAGTACAGAAAATGGGGCTTTCCTGCTAGTTAGTTGGTGAAAACATGATCAATGGCAGTTTCAGGACAGAATAAGGAGTAAAGGAGCTTCTCGAGTGCTGCCAAACAGTCAGGGAGCAGGAAGTATGTCAGATATTCAGATTAGAAATCTGATGTTAAAAAGGGTAAGAGTAGAGGCAGCATTTTTTGTTTAGTTGTGGGGTTTTGGGGGTTTTTTTTAGTGAATTCCAGAGAAAAAACTTGCTGTGATTTGGTGCTCATAAAATTTAAAAGCAGTGGGGGACACAATTAACAGATTACTGCAATTTGTGAGGTGAAACGGGAGATGAATTTGACTCATGGGTTTTAGTAGCCCAAAGATATTTTTATGTCATTCTTCTTCGTGCTTGTGATGTTTGATAATAGCTGTACAGAATGAGATAAAGTGCGGTAAATTTTCTGCCAGTGCAGGAACTGCTAGAGGAAGTCTCTGGGAGAGAAGAGTATAACGCCACAGAAACAAAGGGCAAACAATGCCAAGGGCAAGTAACCAGTAGACAACTCAGGCGTGTGGTGTTTAGTATAAAGCATTGTAGGTAGAGCAGCTGCTGGATAGAATGAGGAATATCAAGACGGATCTGAATAAAGCCCAGAAATGAAATCTGTTACTACTTCTCTGTGGTCTTATTTACAACATAAAGTTAGATCATCAACTGATGCAAGGTTGTTTCTGACCTAAAAGTATTAATACCATTATGACATCTGAACACTGTTAGGAATCTGTCCACTGAAGTTTACACCCATCCTGTAAAAACAAGACTGAATTCCCATTGTTAAATTAAGCTTGCCTAAGCACCATGCATCATCCAAATGGCGAGCAGTGACTAAGCAATGTCATGTTTTAATGAATATTCAAGCATAGATACATCATTTTATTTCTGTTGGGGTTTTAATTTTCTAATGCTTTTTCAAGGTCTGTGCTTTTGGGAGGGGGAGGGAGATGTTTGCTCTTATAGGAAAGGAAGGCATACTGCCATTTCATTTCTTAGTAGAGGTTCATAATGCGATTACCAAAATGTGAATAACAATCAAATAATGTAGAAGCTTATTCCCTATGGATAGCAAAAATAAATTTCAGTCAAATGTTTCCGGCAAGAAATCTCAAATTTGTCATGCAAAGTACTTCTCTGCATTCAAACATAATGTATTTATGTGAGTCAGAAACATCAAACATTAGGATAAATAGCCAGATTATGAGTACAGTCTGCTTATGAAATGATTGGAATAGAAGTGCAATTAATGAAACTGGCAGAATGACTATGAAGCAGTGTTAATGCCTTGAGATTTAAAGAAAGCATTCGTATCTGCTTTACAGCATGGGATGGAGGAGACACTTAGAGACTGGTTCACTTCTCTGTTAACAATCTTTGCCTATCTTTTCATTTTTTGTGATTTATATTTGTCAGAAATGAATGGAGAGAAATTTTTACAAACTTCTACTGGGTGTATATTTAAAAGGGAACTGAGGCCTGGGAGGCCAAAGGGAAGAGAATGAAAATAAGGGCAATATCATTGATACTTTACTTCTACATCAAAGGCAGAGTAACACTACATACTACTAGAGAAAAACAACAGGAATAGGGAAGGACAGTATGTGCCTGTGTCTGTGTAGTGGGTTGACACTGCCTGGACACCAGGTGCCCACCAAAGCTGCTCTATCACTCGTCTCCTCAGCTGGACAGGGGAGAGAAAATATAACAAAAGGCTCACAGGTTGAGATGAGGACAGGGAGAGATCACTCACCAGTTACTGCCAGGGGCAAAACAGACTCAACTTAGGGAAATTACCAATCAAATCATAGTAGTATAATGAGAAATAAAACCAAATCTTAAAAACACCTTCCCCCTATCCCTCCCTTCTTCCAAGCTTAACTTCACTCCTGGTTTTCTCTAACTCCTGCCCACCAACAGTGCAGGGCCATGGAGAATGGGGGTTGCGGTCAGTTCATCACCTGTTGTTTCTGCCTTCTCAGTGGGGGGACTCCGCACACTGTTCTGCTCCAGTGTGGTGTTCCTCCCATAGCAGACAGTCCTCCACAAACTTCTCTAATGTGAGTCCTTCCCACAGGCTGCAGCTCTTCATGAACTGCTCCAGTGTGGGTCCCTCCCACAGGGTGCAGTCCTTCAGGAACAGACTGCTCCAGCGTGGGTCCCCTACAGGGTCGCAAGTCCTGCCAGCAAACTTGCTCCAGCTGGGCTCCTCTCTCCATGGGTCCGCAGGTCCTGCCAGGAGCCTGTTTCCAGTGTGGGCTTCCCACAGGGTCACAAACTCTATTGGGCACATCCACCAGCTCCAGCATAGGGTTATCAGGTGGATTTCTGCTCCCCCCTTAATGTCTATGGGTGCAGGGGCACAGCCTGCCTCATCATGGTCTGCACCACGGGCTGCAAGAGAATCTCCGCTCCAGTTCCTGGAGCATTTCCTCCCCCTCCTTCTCCACTGACCTTGGTGTCTGCAGAGTTGTTTCACATATTCTCACTTCTCTCTCTGGCTGCAATTGCTGTCATGCAGTAGCTTTTCCCTGTTCTTAAGCATGTTATTCCAGAGGCGCTACCACTGTCTCTGAGCTCAGCCTTGGCCAGCAGTGGGTCTGTGTTGGAACTGGCTGGCATTGGCTCTCTTGGACATAGAGAAGCCTCTAGCAGCTTCTTATAGAAGCCACCCCTGTAACCCCTGCCCTGCCAAAACCTTGCCACACAAGCCCAATGCAGTCAGACAATAGTGTTGCTATTAACTCCTTATCCCAGCTTTTCCAACTGTACTGACCAGTCAGAACTGTTCTCTAAGTTGCTGTGAGTCTTATTTTCCCCCAGAGTTGCTGGTTGAGTGGTAGTATCATCTGCCTCCTCTTTTCATTTGCTTTCTCTACATCCTTAAAAGGGAATTAGTAAATCTGAGATACCTGGATTTGACCTGTAAGTGTTTGTGAGGGGTTAGATAGGGGTGGTATAAAGCATATGAACTGTCAGGTTTTAATAATTGTGTGGGTCTTTGTATTTCTGGGGCTGAAGCGTACCTGTTTGAAAAAAAAAGAATGGAAGCAAGCATTGTCTGTGAGGTATATGACCACTCTGAATTGGTTTGTGTGCATGTGGCTCTTTACTGAGAAGATTTTGTGGGGATATGCATCAGCGGTCTGTCATCAGTGGATTGTTCAGTGAACTCTGTCAGTTTTGAGTGGTGATGGAATAAAACATTTAAATTTTGTAAGGACCTTGGAAGGTATCCTCAAGCAGAGGCTGCTGAGTGCAATGCCAGACTCAGTTAGCATTGTCTGATGTCAGCAGCTGCATTACTTTTAAGCTGTGAGAAGTGCTGAGATTCAGCTCGGGATCCTTTCTCAGGACCCCAGAGACTACCGTTATGGAGAATTTGTTGTAGCTGTATGTACTGCTTTTTTTTTTTTTTTTTTTCTTCCAGTAATTTTAATTTTTAGTATCTCAGTGTGACTTGAATAGCAGTAGCAGAAATCTCTGGATTTACCATAATGTACTATTATGTTACAGGTAAATTATAACACCCTACTCCAAATAAATATGGCAGTTTAATCCAGTATTCACATCTTAATTGAGCCTGCTTGATGCCGAGGTATCACAATACTTTGAATATGTTATTACTTATTTCAGCAAGTCAATATAGAAATAAGAAAACTCAGGCTGGTTTTGGTGAGCTGGTGCAGGTGAAACCCAAGTCTGGATGACCTGTGCTTAGTAGCTGATTTTAGGGCATATGGAAGTAAAAGAAGAAAAGTAAAAATGGTATTAGGATATCTGTATAATAATTTTGAAGAAATATAGGATTTATTACAATTTATATAGCCTTGGAGCTAGTGAAGTTTATGTCCAGTTATCCATGGCATATAGATCTTTGAGAAGGGTTTTACTAGAAAATAGATATGTTACTCTGTCCACCACAGGGAGGATTCCTCTATAAAGGAAAAAACTTCTATTAGTCTCAGATTTTTGTTTTCTTGGCTTTAACTGAGCTGCAAGTGTTTTCCTCCAGAAAAGCTTTTTACCCCTTTAACTCAGCAATAATGATCCAAGATGTCCAAGTGTACTGTGCACTGAAGCTATTCTTCCAGGAAATGTGGAAAATCTGTAAGAACCATGTTATGTTGTTATGAGGTGGTATTTTACACAGATCATTTCCTTCTTCCAGTAAATCTGTAAGAAGTCCTTATGTGCCCACATAGGATCCTCTTTCCTATTCCTTGTCTCTCAATCAAGACTGAATGCTCACAGATTATTAAAACTGTTAGTAGCTGTGTCCATATAAAAGTTCAATGGATATATCATTAGAAAACTAAACTAGCAGCAAAAATAGGTCGCCAGACCCAGACCTGTACTGGTGCCCAGGTTTATTCCTACCCAAATGCAGGACTTTGCATTTCTCTTTGTGGATCTTCATGAGGTTCCTCTTTCCAGTTCTCCAGCCTGTCAAGGTCCCTCTGGATGACAGCACAATCATATGTTATAGCATCTGCAAATTTGTCAAGTGTGCATGCTGTCCATTGTCCAGATCATTAAGTTGTTACACAGCAGAGGACTTGGTATCAGCACGTAGGGTACACTGGTAATGATTAGCTTCCAGCTGGACTTTGTGCCATTGATCACAAGCCTCTAAACCTGGCAGTTAAGCCAGTTTTCAGTCTACCTCATTGTCCACTTATCTAGTCCACATTTCATCAGCTTGTCTGTGAGGATGTTATAGGAAACAGTGTCAAAAACCTTACTACAGTCCAGATAAACAACATCCACTTCTCTCCCCTCATTCACCAAACTGGTCTCATTGAAGAAGGCTGTGAGGTTGGTTAAGCATGATTTTCCTTTTTGTAAGGAAATTTTCCATGCTGACTCCTCCTCATCACCTTCTTGTCATTCATGTGGAATGGGTTCCAGACTCATTTGCTCTATTGCTTTCCCAGGGACTGAGGTGACGCCGACCAGCCTGTCTTTCTTGCCCTTTCTGAAGATAAGGGTGACATTTGCTTTCCTCCAGTCTTTTGGCACTTCTTTCAGTCACTATGATTTTTCAAAGATTATCAGAACTGGCCTTGCAAGTGACGTTAATCAGCTCCCTCAGCACTCATGGGTGCATCCCATCGGGGCCCATGGACTTGTTTATGCCCGGTTTACTTTAAGGGTTCCCTAACTTGATCCTATTCTACTGATGGTAATTCTTCTTTGGAGTAAGCTTTCCCACTGGCCTTATGGCCTGGAATTCCTGAAGGCACAGTTCACCAGTAAAGACTGAGGCAAAGAATGTGTTGAAGACTTTGGCCTTTTCTGTGTCCTTCCTCACCAGGGCTTCTGCTTGTAGAAGTCCTTGTTACCCATTACATCCTTCACCAAATTCCTAATAGCATCTCTACATGATCAGACCATGGCTCCTGGGTCACCTGCTTCTGTTTCCACCTCTCTAAATTTTATGGTTTAGTTTAGCAAGGAGCTCCTTGTTCATCCATGCAAGTCTTCTGCTACTTTTGCTTCATTTTCTGCTTGTTGGGATGGACCATTCTTGAGCTTGAAGGTGGTGATCCTTGAAACATTTTGCTTGACCTGAAATTGATTTTTTTTTTTTCTTGTCAGGTTAAAACCAAATTTTTGCAGTGACTAATCCTAACTGTGATTTGGAGCATTTCTGAAAAGCTGGGTAAAAAATGGACATTCGGGTGTGTAGACTGTGTGTCTGATTCAGGATTAATTTAAATAAATACAAAAATTCTCATTGATTTCCATAAGCACAGAATCAGGAAATGGGTTATTCTTGTGATTCATGAGGTCAGTGTACCCTTTGGGGAAAAATCTGTGCTACATGCATGGGAATGGTAGCAAGGGAAGAAGTGGAGCATGTAAGCTTTTTATGGGCATAGTTAAAATTGGTTATTGAAACTAATATTAAATATTTAGTGTTTAGCTCTCCCTGAAAAATCTATCAAAGATTTAATAGAAAATAAAAGCTTTTCTAATTCATTTTTGACCATTTGCTGGCAATTAGAAGAGAGTTATGAGCTGGATATAGAACCCCATACAAAAGCAAGAAAAGCCCCCAAGCTCTAAAAAGGAAAAATTCTCTGTTAAACTCTGGACTTTCACAGAGGTTGCTAGTAACCCCAATGGATTTGATTTTATTGGGCTTTTCTGTAGAGAGTCTCTTACAAGATTATAACTGTTAATGACATTTAATAAATTATTTCCAGGACTGAAATCTTAAAGTTTTTACTTTCAATAAATTTAAGGGAGTGGTGTTGATGCAGTAATTTTGTAAGCAGAATATCTTAATTTTAGAGCACATTTATTAAACCTTTTTCTGGAAAATACAGCTGCTTATACATCAAACTAAAGTTATGTATGTCATAACAAAAGGGGAAAAGGAAAAGTCTGTGGATAGTGAGCTTTGCTCAGACTAGATAAAACTCATATATATGTTAAAACAAACATAATTGCAAAGTGTGAAGTTATCTACATAAAAATGCATTTGCCCCCTTTACAATTTTTTTTTTTTTTAAAAAGGGTCTTACTAAAAGCAGCCCAACATTTCTTCACAAGTGCTTTCATCTTTATTATCATTTTTTAATGTTTTCCTCAGTAAACAACACTTACAGAGATATGTTTTATGTATTGATCCTTACCAGAAGGAGAGTTTTAAATCAATGCTAATTTTGAATTGTCAGGCTACTGAAAAGAAGCATAAGAAGTTAGTAGTCGATGGCGTTTGTGTCTTCTACTAACATCACGGAGAAGACTTTATGGGATTTTTTTAGAACCGCAGTTCGTAGCAGACATCAGAAGTGCATACTTTGATCTCTGTATATATTATGTGTATGGCATTCCAGGTGTATTTGTCAACTTGGCACATTCAGTGAGCTACACATTAACTGAAAGGGTGTGCTGTACTTTTAAAAATAGTGTTTAATCATACATCACTGGAATATTTGAGTAGTAAAATCTAAATAAATATCTAAATATTTTCAAATTAACTAAGTTCAAATGAAAATTAGGAAGTTGTTTTTCATACAGGGATGAAATCCCTTAAAAGTAGAGAATGATATAATTGTTACTGAAAGCCTAGGCAAAACTTCTTCAGGGCTTTGCAGCTTGTGAAACATTTGTTTTCTCCTGTTTTTGAACATACTAATTGATACGTATTTTGACCAATGTGGTTGGTCAATGTAATGTTGTGAGTCTTTTAAACAGAATTCTTTTTCATCTCCAAAATTTTCATGTTTTAAAGTTAATGTTTTTGGGTGAAAACTCCAATACCTGGTCTCATGTTAGTAAATCCAGTTCTCATTTAAATAGTGTCAAGTTTTGGCAGCTTCGGTTACAGCTACAAATTTTGAAGAGGAATAGTAAAGAAAATGGGGTGAAAATGGTTTTGGTGTTTGTAGAGCAGAGGGAATTTTTTGCAGGCCTCTAGAGCCAGGAAATCCTGTAACTTGTGTAGTTCTGCCTCAGTAACAGCAGAACTTGAGCAATTGAATCATTCACTCATATCCTGAAGATGTGACCAACACCATCCAAGAGGGACCCCTCTTTGGGGGCTACAACAGCATCTAGAAGGCAGCCCTTCAGCCATTTCACACATGGGAGGAGGCGAGGTACTTCCCTTCAGAGATCCCCAGCACATGGCTTGGTGTTCATGTTGTGCCTTGGATGGGAGGATTTAAGCCTAATTAAACAGTAGTTGTTGACTTGCATGTTCTGTAATAGGCATGACACCATTTGGTGCTTAGTTGTGGTCTAGCATCAAACAGCTCCCTTCAACTGCAGATCTGAGGAACAGCTCAAAGAATAATTACGTTTGCCCGCGACAAGCCAGGGACTGGATGACAGAACAAGTAGCATTAGCAAGGGTGGAGACTGCCAGCATCAATAATGATTATACGTGCCGCTTCTGCCTGTGATGGGCTGCCAGCTTATAAGTGCTGAACAATTGAGTGACCTTGGACAAACCCTTCCCAGTAATGATACAGCATTTGTTTTAATATGAAAGTGACAAGAAGGAAAAGATCACAGTGTATCTTTCTTTCATGCAATCCCTCATCTCCAAAATGGATGCATCTCATGTGAGTTTAATAATTCGTTTCATATGCAAAGCCTCTTTCTTTGGTATTAAGAACATCTTCATTTCAAAGCTTAGAAAAGTTAAAGACGACTGAAGGCTGGAGTTGGGGAGGAAAGATAGTTCTTATACCTGGCAGTAGCTGTCACCTGCTTAGAGATAATAAAAATATCCTCTGAAATTTAAAACTGTATTTTATCTCAGATTAGCTACCTGCAAACTTTTTTATTTGAATTCATTTTTCGTATTGCAGCCACTCAGTTAATCAGACTAAATTGTCTGTTTTATTACAGAAAAGTATAAAATATTGGCAAAATATTTGTGGTAAAAATATAAATAAGAGCTAATATTTTTAAGTGTGGACCACCTGCAAGAGTGTTTGAATAAAATCTTTCTAAGAAGAAGGACGAAGTCCTCAACAAAACTGTCTGAAGAAAGCTAGCTACGAAATATAAGCTGTCCCAAGAATCAGGACAAGGGGAAACCTATATAATAAGCTACTCAAAGCCCCGAAGCTCTCATTCTCAGGATTCCTTCAAAACCCTGACAAATGGCACAGCTTTAGTATAAATTTTTAAAAGCTCATTCATCTTCTACTCATAAATGTTTAATTTCTCTTTTCAGCACTACTTCTCTGTTTGCTAGTCAACACAAAGCTCTTCTTCAGATACAGTCTGTGGGACACTTCAGCTCTTCTCTCTCTTTTTATAACATTATTTCTCTTGAACACCTGGTTGGTTTTTTTTTCTAACTAGAAAAGAAAAAAATGGTAGTTTCCAGCCCACGATCCAGCAAAAGTACCAAAGTTCAATATTTGTCACTGTCACGGTATGAGAGATAATGCTGTCTTGAATAGGAAATCATGCTGCCAACTACTTTTTAGAGGTGCAGAGTATCATATTACCTGATACAGATCTAATAGCTTTCAAAAAGGAGTGGACCTTTTTTCTGGTCCACTTTTTTCAATACATTCTTCTGGTGAGACGTTTCTGAGGACTGAAGCCAAGAAGATGAGCTTTTGCAGTGGTGTACAGCAGCTGTGTGACTTGGCTGCTGAGAAACTCGGCTGCTGCTGTCTAACTTCTTTTATAAAAGGCTTTTACCACCCTTATTTTGAGCACCTTATAAAAAGGCTTTTTTGTATTGAAAACCTGCATTCTTATATTTATTAATCATGAATAATATTAATTTTAGGCATTGAATGCCTTTGGTTTCAGAAACAGTTTAACAGATGTGTAACCACACAAATGAGCAGACAAAAAATGGGAAGCTACAGAGCTTGCACTCTTTGAAGAAGCAGAAGGAAGCTGATCTACCTGTGAGTCATGGAAATTAGAGCCCATGCAAAAGAAGCCTTGCTCTCTTTGAGATTTTCATGCTTGTCCAAGATACACAATGCAGCTGTGATCATAGTCAAGCTGAAGAAGCTGAGTATGGCCTGTCTCTGAGTATGTCCAATTCCTACGGCATTCAGTGAGAGCTGTGTGCCTGGATAGGAAGACATGAAGTTTCACTGTGGTTTGATTCACTGCAATTGTTCCAAGGGAGGTTCAGAGGAAATTTGGTGCAAATATTCTCAACTTGAAAGTAGTATTGTTTGGATGTAGAAACTGTAAACTGTCTTGTAAAATGTAATGCTTTATATCTTAAGAAAAATATGACTTTTTGTTACTTCAGTGCCATATTTTAAAAAATGTATTGCTGTTATGTATTTCATAATATTCATGGAAGAATTTACAGAGGCTTAATACATGTATTTGGGCACTTGCTTATTGTCACACCTTCTCTCTAATACAGAAAAGAGCCAGAAATCTCTCTCTTCCTTCCAGTTCTGTTTTCACATTTATATAGGAAACTGCTTGCAACATCTAAGTAGTCTGGTTTGAGAGATGTTACGCTGTTACGCAGGGACCAAAATAGAGTTGTCGCCTTCAACCTGTGAACTGTCCCGGGAATAAAGCAAGGGCAACACAAACACCAGGTCAGATTGGCCGCTCTGCTAGGAGCCTCCATGCAGGCCAGTGAAACAGTCGTGCCAGGGTAGCTGGGTAAGCTGTGCCACGTTGGAGCTTCTGGCCGGTCCCATCGCAGGAGGCCATGCATGACTCTTGCTGGCATTTGGGGCTTCCTGTGTAAGGAGAGCTTATAGCCAGCGAGGGCATGGCCAGTGAACTGTTGCAGGCTGGAAGCCACTCGGGAGTGTGTGTTCTTGGGTTGGATTTTTTAGTTGGGTTAATATTGCAGAATAGTCATAAATATACAGACTCACAGTTGTGATATTAGGAGCCTAAGAGCAACTGTTTTGCAGCTAAAAAACCCCTTATATTTGATGTGCAGCTTATCCGAATGCTGCATGTTTGTGGGCAGTGCCTGTTTCACAGTGTGCTTCTGGAGCACCTAGGTTAAGTCTGGCTAACTGCCACGTCCTGTGGGACTCCTTCCTTTCACATCTTATAGTTCTGATCTGTTGAATCCCCAAGTGTTTGACAAGGCCCATTTGATTCCTCATATTCTGAAACACTGTTTGTGTTTGTTTATTGGGAGTACTTTTGAGCTACTCAGTTTAGGCTTAGTTTATAGGATTAATTGAGCACAAGATATGAAATGTTTATCTTTACACATTTGAAGTAATGGATCAACAGTTTAAGAATGCTTTCAAAATGAGTGCAGGTTCAGTGATTCAGCAGTTCAGATTTTTTCACAAGTCTGACATAATTAACACTTTCCTTAAATCTTCATTTTATAGTCATGTGACTAAGAACATCCTTCTTAAAAAAAAAAAAAAAAATTATTTTCTAGCTCGTTATTTCATGCAAAATCTTGAAATCATAAGCTATCAATATTCAGAAGGCAAGAAGTAACAGCAAGCCCTGAGGACTAAAATTTATGAGTTCTGCCAAAACATTGGTATTTATTTCATCTCTTGCACAACTATGCTGAAAAAATCTTTTTTTTTTTTTTTTTTTTTTTTTTAGAGAAATTGTCCCCTGTTACTTTGCATCCATTCCCAGAGGCAGTGTGATCACATATTGGTAAACAAAAATCAGCTGGAAGATTCTGAAAATATTACAGATTTGGGATATTATTTCTCATTCCTATTTATTCCTCACCAAGATAAGCATCTAAAAAGTAACATTCCAAGTAGTATATGAATCACCTTGCCACTTGAAAGTTTCTGCATTATGAAAATGCACAACTTTAGCAATGTAAAAAGAACAAAGCTCATGCAATAAATAGTAAATAGAGTTATGGGAGACCTACTCAAAGAATACAACCAAATCTGTATAAATAATTTAGAAAATAGACAGCCTGCATTTTGAGTAGATTTAGAGTAGTTCTATGTATGTTAAGAATTTTTTATGAATGCAACAGAAAATAGGGATAACATTACATTTGATTGATGGATTTTTCCTAGGTTGATACCACTTTAAATGAGATCTCAGTATGGCTTTGGTTTGCTTTTAAAAAGACTGTGATCTTTATTTGGAGGAACTTCCGTTCTAAAAAGTATGGGGCAAGCCAGGTACAGTAAGCTACAGACTGATGCCCAGCATTTCTAACTCTTCCACTGTTCTCATAGTCTTATGCTAAGTGGTATCTTTCTTAAATAGCAAATGCCTAGACTCTTGTGAGTATAAATGATACTTAATTTTATTATGTTAACAATAATACATTTCTTGTCCTTGTGCTTATAGAAAAGAACTTGACAATGTGATTTATTTTTTTTTTAAACCCAGTGTTCATTATTTGTATCATCTGTCTGCTTGAAAGCCAGTCTTGATTTATTTATTTTATAGAATAGAATTTTATTTGGACTACGTGTGGTAAATAATACTTCATTGTCCATCCTTCAAGCAAGGTTTTGAATATTTAAAGGGAAAAAAATGAAGGTACATGTGCTTCACTGGCACACTTATGTTCCGGGTGTTGACCAAGGGACTTAGGAGGGACCTCTTCAGTATTTCTGGTCCCACTACAAGAAGATATATATGTATTGGAAGTTACAATTTGAACTTGATTTATGAGGTCTTCAACTTCGGTTTTGATTGTATTTGTGCAAAGAATGTCTGCTTCTGAGGTTCAGAGAAAGGATGATTTTGTGGATATTATTCATATTATGTGAATCAACAACAGAAGCAAGTAGCCTCACCACTACTGGTACATGAAAGGTCTGGAGAAGAACAACTCTATGAGAACAGAACTGATAGAGAAAAATGTGCAAATGCTTGAGAGGGAGGGAAGGAAGCAGAGGGAGAAACTCAACACAAAGTTGTACTTCTGAAAAGTGTCAGAATAAAATATAAAACCTCTCTGGCTGTGCCAGCTCCCCTCTTAATCCACAAATCAGAAAGTGATTCCTAGATGAGTCTTCCTTCACTAAATCCCACTAAGAAAACTTTTTTCCATTTTTTACTCATTAGGACTTCCTTAGGAGTTACATTACTTTTTTTTAGACAAATGGCATTTTATTGATCACAGTTAGTGTATTTCTGCACGAGAGTGGATGTATAAAGACTATCCATCAGATTACTTTTTGTTTCTGGTTTTCATTTAGGGCTGCTACTTTTCTTTCCAAGAATTAGTTGAATTTATCATAGATACAAAGACAAGAGTAGATCCCTTAATAAACACAAGAGTTCCTTAAAAAAAAGGCAAAAAAAGATAAAGAGAAAAATTCTATAAAAACAAACTTGATTTATTTTTGGAAAATATTTTATATGGCCTGGGCATCTTCTTGAAATAGAAAATTAAACAAAAAGGGGGGAAGTGGTATTGTGGATGTCTGAGGATTAATTGTGTCTCATTCTAATCCTCTTTTTCCTAAAATAATGGTTACTAAATATAAAAGTAACAATAATCATAAATCAGCTTTTCCCCCTTTGATTGCTCAATCTTTTGAATAAACAAATGGACTGGGAGAGAGAAAGAGACCAGAACCGGTTATAATTTTCACAGTTGTCTGGGTGGACACCTGTCTTATTGAAATATGTTTATTTTGATATAACATTTTACAGCAGAAACTGTAAAATTATTCTATCAGGCCACATAGATATAGTACCTAGTATTTATTTCATTGTATTTTAAATGTATTTACTTAATACATCCTGTGTTTCAGTATTCACAAAAGGTTTGCATGTGAAAGAAATATTTGAATGTCTTTGAAACAAACATTTCTTTGAGGTTTCATTAGCTAGCAGATCTGGGTATTTCTGCTTTCTTCCTGATATGAGTTTTGGAAAATACCGCTATCAGTATCTTGATAAGCAGAATACCATTTTCCAACTACCATTAACTAAAAGTGAGAATTCTATATAACAGTAATGGATAAATTTCTGTCCGAAACTAATTAATGACATGTTTTATAATTTTAGCATATTTGATTTCATTGCTTTTACAAATGGACGTGCCCTTTCATTGTTCCAAGTTCTGAATAGCTGACTCTCAGCTCTAAAGGGAAAAGTGAGTACATTATTTAAAATACAATTCAGTGTAACTGCCAGAGAACATTCCTGATTTTCTTTAATAATCTATAGAAGCTGGAGATTAATAAAAGGGGGAGCATGAGAACAAGAAAGGGGTAAACTAAGGGTAGTAAAAAGGAGGCTGAGCATTTTATAAATTGGAATTTATAAATTGAGAGCAGTAATACTAATCCATTGATTGAATAACATCATGGGTGTTTAAAAGCAGTATATTTTTATGGCTGTGTTAAGAGGTTTTAAAGATATATTTTGCTCTCCATTTCATAAATTAGTCTTGAAAATGTCTTCCTGTTCATGAAAGCAGAAATTCTCAAAATCTGTCTCTGGGCGTTGTGCCATTTTGTGGTACTAATAGATCATTCTGTTCTGACAGGAAGAGTTTTAAATAAATGTCCGCTCAACAAGCAGCTGTGTGAAACAGGCTGATCTGGCCTCTGTCTTTGGGTCAAATACTCACTGTCTCTGCTGCACAACAAAATACAAAAAATAAAGAACTAAAATCTGATGGGGCACATTCAGTTAGCATGGAGGAATTTCAAAATGTCTTGCAAAGGTGGGCCCGCATCTCAGTAGCGCATAGGATACGGAAAGATGTTCTTTCTGATTGTGGCAGGAGAGCTTTACAGCTGCAGAGGATCCTGCTGGCTTTAATAGGCTCTGAATACATTACTCATTAACCTGGCTTACAAGCAACTGACGTTAAACTGCCTGATGCCCTGACACATGCCTTCGTCTTTTCCCTGCGTATAGATCAAGAGGCAAAATCTGTGGAGGAAGCTAATACTAGCGTAGTCAAAAAGCAAAAATAGCAGAGCGGTATAGTGATGTGTTTAGCTTATCTTTTGCAGAATATCTCCAGGTAAAATTACAAACACATTGCACATACCCAAGTTCGGTGAATATTATCCATAAAGAGATGTGGAAATGAGGGAAGAGAAAGAGCCGGATAAGATGTGAGAAACAGGTTAATCCTTCATGACAGAGCTCATCATATACTACAAGAAAGTATGGTATGAGTTGAGTCCAAGTTTGGTAGGTTGCAGGAGAAAATAGACTGCGGTTGCTGTCTCTGGCTGTTGAACAAAGTGAGCCTTTAAGGTTCAACATTTAGTTATAAATAATCAACAAGCTGTCTTGTTACCAACATATCTTGTTATCTGCTCTGATAGAGATGGATCTAAGCTTTTATAGTAGATCCCATACTGAACTTGACAGCATCATTCCGATTAAAGAAAGAAAAAAGGGAAGGGCTGTAATGAGTAAATTTGGCAAGACTTGTGTTGTCAAGGCCTTAAAAAGAAAGCTTGATTGGTTTGACCTTACAGGTGAGCCACGTCTGAGCAGGACCATAAAATTACAATGTTTCTGACCCTTCAATTTATAATACCTTCCTTTTTCCTTTTCTGTTCTGTCTTCAAGACAAGTGAAGTGTTCCAACCTCACCACTTCTACTCAAAAAATCGTGGGATTCATCATAACTTGAAGGTATTAATCAATTCATTTGTTGTGTGTTCAGAGACACAGAAAGAAAGAAGTACTTGAGCCAACATTTATTTAATTATCTATGTATTTATCTATTTGTTCTCTAGCTTTGCATGGGGTGTTTTAATCCTGTCTTGAGTTGCATGTAAGAGACTAGAACTCTCTGGGACACTAGCAAACTGTTAAGAGCAAAATAGGTTTTCTATCACTTCTCACACTATGTGGAGGCTGATATTAGAATAGATAGGAAGAAAATTTTATAAAAAAAAAGATAGAACACAGTACTCAACTTGCTGAAAGAACGTGCTGTTGCTATCAGTACCACTCTGTCTCCTAGGGAGTTCAAGTTCACTGCCTGCCATGGCCACAAAAGGCCATCTCATCCTGCATCTTTCTGATCTCTCTTTGTAGTTGTACTGATGTCTTCTCATCTGAGAAAGCTCTCCGATGAGAGTCATAATGGGAATTATAATGAAAGGGAAAGGAGTAGAGAAGCCATACCACCATCCAGGCTAACATTATCTAATCATGGTGTTGCTTTAGGACACCCTAAGATAGAATGACATACCAAGGTTCATGTGCTAGTAGTTGCCTTTTGGTCTCACTGATGTAGTAAAATTTCCCTGTTGAAAACTGCTCAGTAAGTTTAAACCATTATAATAAACACTGAGGATGTTCTTGAACTCTGAAAAATTATTGAGGAGGTCCTTGGAAAAATGCCACTGAATACCAGTAAAAGATTTTGTAGGTGGGAACCCACAAAATGTTGTGGGAATGTTATTGTTCTCATAAAATGAAACAGAACTGATCATTTGCATACTGCTTTCACCCATGTCCCACCATATGCCAGACAGCAGAAGAGTTTCAGAGAGTTAAATGAATATGTTGCATGAAATCCACCCACATAAATGTTTGATACATGCAGTCCTTAAATGCATTACCATGCATTTAAATTCACACTTCTTAATTATCAAAGTTTTCCTCTTGGGTTTGCAGTAAAATGTTTGAACAGTTTGATTAATCACTGCAGTCCTAATTGGTCTGAAGTTAGCTGCTGTTTTGAATTATCTCTCTGTCTTGTACCTCTTGTGAAGTGCCACAGTACGGTGATGTAGTTCCTGTAAGATCATCTCCTAGAGATTTAAGACCACCAAATATCTGGTCAGACCAGAGAGGCTGATTCTAGAAATGTTAGAATGTTGGGCAGCCTGAAAGCCATTCTGGTTAGTTCAATTCAGAAGAGGTTATCTGTTGCATAAACTCAATTTAAAAAATAGCCTAAATAAGCATCTTTCAAGGTGGAAAAAAAGGAAGGCTATTAGATGAATGTATTTCAACAAGTTTTTGTTATTTGAGGCTAATGTAATAAGAGATTATTTGCTTCATATTATGGAATTTGTGTATTTCCTGTTGTGTAGCAAAAGGTCATGCAGCTAAGCTTGTGTCAACTTTCTTCACCGATACTAATAGCACTCAGTGTACTGTTACTAATTTCTAAAGATTTTTATTTCATGGTGCTTTAAATATGAAGCTGTTTTCATGGCCATACCTTTCATTTTTAGTAGCAAGACTGCACTTTTCGTTGGTGGAGCAAGAATGAAAGAGAAATTAACAAGGATTATCTATGTATTTATTCCTTAAATTTCTTCTTTGGTAAAGCACCCAATATATTCTGAATATTTCCATTTATCAAATAATAAAAAAAAATGTTTCTGCACTCTAGATATCTTTGGCAAATATGCTGCATCAAAGAAATGAAGTGCGTGGCAGATAATAGTAAATAACCAGAAAACACAAAAAAACATGTATTTCTGATTTTCTTCCTTCATTAGCCCCAATGCTGTTCTTTAACATCTTAAAATATGGATCTCAGAACAGTCTAGTATCACCACTTTAGTGATATTGTGTCAAGATGTAAGAAAAAGCTTGCAAAAAATTGAGGGTTCCAAAGAAACCAGGGAAGTAAAATGTATTGTTTTCTTGTTATGCCTGGTGACAAACTAGAGTTTGAAGCTCCTCAAGGGAAGACATAAGTGAATCTGGGCACCCACACCCCTCGAGTGTTGTAGCTTCGTCCCTACTTGGTGGGAAGGAAACCTCTGACATCTTGCCTTCTCTTCCTCACCTGAAAAGGGAAGTTTGTGAACAGTGCCTTGAACTGGACCTTCCTTGCTAAAGCCTTGTTATTGTTAAAAATATCTGAAATGGAAATCATGGGGAAAATTATTTTTTTAAGCCATTTTTAATCTTTGTGTTTACACCTTAAGTGCAAAGTCCCTCATTTGGCACAACAGCAGCAGCCCCTACTCTTTTCCCCTCACTTCTGCAGAGCTCAGGTGTAATGTGTTGCCATAGGAAAAGGCCAGGACTCCCAAGTGCATGCTGCCTCGCTGCTCTTCTCTGAGTTGCTAGCATTCATCCTTCACCAATGCCTTGATCAGATCAGTGTTTTCTTTTAAACTTGTCTATCTTCAGAGACTGTTCTGTAGTTTACTGTAGATCTTGATTTACAGCATGAGACAGCAAGTGGTACACATAAGAATTGCTCATGTCTTGAAATACTTCACCTCTTCTGAACTGAATCTGAAGTACAGATTCTGACTGATTTATGGTGTTACATCTTATTGAAGCTGATGTAATGCCAAGTGGTTAATGCTTTCTGAAGCACACTACCTACAGTCTTTAGAAGGAATCAAAAACTAGAATAAATTATAATACTCATATTTTCTACCTTAGTTTTCTCTGCTAGTCTTCTGTTTAGTAGATCTGCACACTGGACTTGCAATTGAATAAAATACCAATCCTGACCTTACAAAATTACAGATTAATAAATTCAGTCTTTATCCACCACAATATCTTATTACTCATCACCCCCATGACTTGGAGAGCACACAATATTTTATGTGCAGTGGATTTCAGAAGCTTATAGGAATGAGCAATGTAATGACAACCTGCCAAAAGTTAGTTTGTGATAGACAACACTGCAGGACATTCTGCTTATAAAAACACTGATACCGTTTTTACAGAGGTTATTGCTGGGTGTCCCACAGCAGTGGCTGTACTTTAAGAACTGTACTGTATTTTAAGTACTGGCATCTCAGTTTTATTGAACAAACTCTTGAAGTGAGACTGGAACTGTAACATCATTGCTCAAACCTATGCAGCATTGTGGCAAATTAGCCATTTTTTTTCTCTCAGCTTTTCCTTTCACTATCTGTGAAATTTTATGTGTGTTCACACACCTCACTGACTCTCAGACCTTGCCAATGAACTTCAAGAGACCTGACCCTGCCACATCCAGGCAGAAAAGATGACCACATGAAGGAAAGTGTCAGTGGGTCACCCTTTCGTCTTCACAAGAACAGTGAGTGAGGTAAAGCAGAGTTAATGCTGTGACTTTGGGTCAGGGTCAATAAAAATGGCAGTAAAAAATTAAATTCAGGGGTTCCTGAAATGTTTAGCTAAAGGTCTCTCTTGTGGTGTTAATGTAGATGTTTAAAATGAGGTCCAAGAATGTGCTTTTCAAAGTGCTTTTCAATATTGACTGCATGCTTCCTTATGATTAAGGCATCAGATTGAGGAAATTTCAAAGTGGTTTTTTTGGAATTCATTGTAGCTGCTTTATTACCTCTGTTTCATGAATGACACTGTTCCTTCCATGGTAGCCATTATTATAATAGCATTACCCATCAGAAACCTAGTTTGAGAATGCAAAACAAACAGCAAAGCCTCCTTTCCAGCTATCAGAAAACTATGAATATCAATAAATCCAAAATTTCACTAAGAATATTGTTCTTTTAATAATAATTGCTAGAACTTATTTTACCAACTTTCAATATTCCTGGATGTTGCAGATACGGAATGGAAAAATTGAGTGTATTTTTTTCCTTGTCCCATCACTAGTCAACATCATGCCTTAGAATTTGTTGTCTGAAAACTTTTCGTGTATTGTATTTCTTGGTTTAATCAAACGAACTTGTGGTATTTCCTGTATTGCTGTGATGGGCAAGTTCTGTGGAGCCTTAGAGTCTGGTACAAAGACTGCATAAGAGCAGACATAGAGCATCCCCACTACTACATACACTGGCAGCCACAGCCCTGGTTCAGTGATTGTCAAAGAAAAAGAGTAAAGGTGTCCAGCCAATATTATCAGATAGAGAAAACCTGGACTGCAAACTGATATGCTGCCTTGGGCACCAAAGTGTTTCACTGACAGTTTCCAGAAAAGCTATGTTAAAAGGATTGCTAATGTAAAACCTGTAGGAAGGTAGAGTCAAACCAGTAGGTACTGAAATGAGAGGTTTGAGCACATGGTTACCCATTCCTCTTCACCTAATGCAGGCATGGTGAGCTTTGAAACAGAACTGATTTATTTCCTAACAAGGCTTTAGAGTGGGACCTGTCATTTTAGGGAGAAAAAGAAAGAAGCTGTCTGGGATTACAGAACATTTTAAAGAGTTCTCTTGATGCTGAGGGAGAGATTTCCTCCTGTGAAAAACACATTTGGATTTATCTTTACATTCAGCTTATTTTTGGTGCAAGTTGTTTGTCTCCATTGGTCTGCAGCTCCCCTCAGGGGAAAACAAAAACAACCCACAAAACTGCAAGAGCCATTAGAAAGTCATGAGACAGTCAAGTAGTACTGGTGACTGGATCCTACAGAAGTTACTCGAGGGAAGAATTTTACTTAACTGCAGACCTGATAAAACCAATGTCTCTGGCTAGGCAGAAGATGAGAGAGAAGAGTTTTCCTCTTACTATGTTAAGGTGATCAGACTGTTGTTCCTGACTCCAATAAGAAAGTAAATAAATAAATGTTTATGCAAAGTCAGTGCTGAATTAGTCTTATTGACTTGAAAACTTAAGACTTACTGCCCTATCTTACCTTTTCTAAATCCCTATCACTGTAAGTTTGAGACAAAGAAAGAGTTTCATGCACTGCCTCATATTAGCAGTCTAGTTGCTGAAAGTTAAAAATACCAGGAAACAAGCAGTAGTAAAGCTTTCACATGATGACTTCAAGGAATTGTGCATAGCAGGCTCCATTAAACAAAAGAGAGCCACTTTTATACTAAAGCAGAAAAACAGGCCTCTATGTTGCATTCGGGTTTCTAACAGCTACCAGGAGAATTCATGTGCTTTTATAGTACAAGCTTCTCTTGCATTTAGTCCTTAAGATGACACAATCATAAGCAGTAGTTGTTCTGCTGGGCTGAGAAAAACCTTGGGAGTTAAAGCCTTTAGAGGTAAAATGCAAGTATCACATAAATACTTACTTCCAGGGATGATTCTGTTGTTCTCGCAGAAACCTCTGTGGGCTCACGTCATCCAGCACTCTGGAGATGCAGTTTGAATGCTTCTTCCATGAGGTGTGCAAAACACTCTGCCTTTTTAAGAAAGCCTCCCCATTCATCTTTTATGTCGCTGGTTTTATGGTTTGAAAAGTCATCCCGAAATTATTTCCTCTGCTGAGAGTACAGCTTGGGCTCATGGAAGACAAAAAAGGGTGGACAGACACACACACACCCTACCCTGGCTGAACAAAAAAAATCTCATAACAATAGCACACAGTAAATTAAATGTACCTTACCTGGAGCTTATTTGAATTCTTAGATAGTTTTCAGTCTAACAAGCAGTTAACTGAAATTGAATTGTACCTGTAATTAAAATAGTTATACTAAAAGTGAGTCAGCCAGCTGGCATGTACAACTTCCCCTTCTTATACTACTCCTGAGAAATTTAAAATTAAAAAAAAGGCAAAGTATTCTTCATTATGATGTTTGAAAATTAGGACCTGCTTCTTTCAGAATGTGCTGCACATTTTATTCAGAACAAAGACATCTAACTTCCTTCACTGTCTGAAAACAGAGCTTGAATCAACTGCTCTAAAGGAGTGGGAGATGGGGCATCAAAGAGCCTTCTGTTCATTAAGATAAACACCGAATATGTGTTTCATGTTTGGTTTCGGTATAACATTCTGAATAGAGGATTAAGCAGTTGCTTCCCACAGTCTTAAACTATTGAGATGGTGTGGGAGAAGGAGGAGAATAAAAGGCTTTAAGCTATTATGCAAAGAATTAGTGTTGAGAGAGTAAAAGGTCTCCCTATTACCCATTGAATTCTGCATGGATTTAGTAGTGTTGAGAGTGTAACATGGCTCTCCATTTTAGTCCATCTGAAGTTTCAGCCTGGATACTGATCTTGTGAGATGGATTCTTCAGCTTGATTATGTGCTTTCAAACAAAACTATGTACTTTTCAACAACAAAAAAAAAATCTACATGATTTCATAACTGAAATTTCCTTTTTCTGTAATTTTTGTTACATCTTAACTTCAGAAAGAAGCCTGCTCTAATATCTGCGTGGCAAGATAGTATTTTATTGGAAGTACAAATGACATCTGAGGACACAGATTTTTCCCTTCTTGCTCACAAATGCAGTCACCTCAGTTGCAGAAAGGGTCATGGTCCACCCCACTTTGTGTTCCCCAAATCAGTTTTTATTATATGTGCTTTATAGATCAAGCTGATTGGACTGTTTATGTGAGTCAGTGTGAATAAGGGATTTGCAATCTGTCCATGCCTTATGCATTTTCTGAGTGTAGATGATGGATGGTTTCATGAATTTGCTGATAAACCACTTACAGTGTTTTATTTTGAGTTTCAATGAACTAGATTTGCTAACAGTTATGACCAGTATTGGAATGCTATTACGTTAGAAGAGCTCCTTTCTGTTGACTCCAAGGAAATGTTAATGTATTCATTTTAATGCCTAAGTTCCATGTGGGTCTCTTATATCCTTAGTTCTGTTTTTAAAAGTAATGCTTACTTGCTCTTGGCCAACCAGTAAGCTCATTTTCATGTATTTTTAATTTATATTCTGTTTATTGAATCTTTAAATTACCATTTGTAGCTGCTTAAAAGTTACATACTTTTTCTCATATATTTTTTCCTCTACCTCTCACTCTGGAAGACAGGCAGTAGCTAGATTTGTTCTGACTTAGGACAGCTCTTCTTATAATTTGGGGGAAAAAAAACACACCAGGAATGTGTATATTCAGTACTTTTATCGATGAATGTAGGACCTCTACCAGAGGACGAGTGATCAGAGTTTCTTATGAAGTTGATTACATATTCTTCTCATTGCTTGCTTTTCTAGTATTGTATTTGTAACATTTCAGGATTGCACTTTGGTGACAGGGGGTTGGATCATCACCTGAATGTTTCATTTTCACGTTTGCAGTGGTTTGTTTGAGGCAGGATTGCTCAAAAAAAAAGTAGTAGTGATTAGAATATATTGTTTAATGTGGTTTTAAGCCAAAGCACTCATATTTGCAAAGGAGATATATGAAGCGACCATTACCAAGTTCATCCTCAAAAGGTGTTCTTCTGGAGAATAACACTAAGTAGGTGGCAGACTTCAGTCAGAGACATTCAGTTCTATGCATAAAAGAACACCAAAAAAAGCTCAGAAATGAATCTTAATGTACGCTTCGTGGAGGAAGTGAAGGAAGGACTCCAAATGTTTGACAGGATTTACAGGTTCCATGGCTTCATTAACACATTGACTCACAGGTCCCACATGGTGATCTGTCTTGTTTGGGATTTATTAGAAGGTGGCTACATCTTGGTTTCACTCCCTGCTGATTGGTTTGCTGAGGTTTCAGATCATCATCTCTCTGCTTCATTGCTATCAGTTGGGTAATGCTGAAGAATAATGAATCACATTGATCTTTTTCTTATCCAAAGATATATGTGAGTTTAGATTTACTGGTGTAACGGAGAATTTGTTCACTTAAACCTCAATTTTTGTTTTTTTTCACAGCAAGTTAGAACAATAACTGTATATTTGATTTATGGCTCTCTTCTTCCTTATCTCCGGTATTTAATTTCTTATAATAAGAGAGATAAGAATGTAGATCACAGGTTTCTGAGTACATCCTGAAAACCTTAAGCACCACAGCTTTCATTCTAGAGGCTCAATTTCAGTTTCTGCTTTACCTTAATCTCTTTATTCAAAATCTTTTATAGATGTTGACATACGCCTATCTGTCTACAGTTCTCTCAGGAAGAACTAACATTTGAACATCTGAGCTACTGAAATTCTACCTCTTTCAGATAGAAGATTGTATGCTATTACATGTTTGCTATTTACATAATGCAAAACCAGGTCTATACTAACTCAAAATCATTCCATACTGAATACTTATTGGATGTCTGTGTATCTCATTTTTCTCTGATTAGATAAAATTCCACTTTAAAAATAAAATCATCCTGTATTTTAACAAGCAGGTAGTAAATCAGAGGTAATGCAAATACAAGAGGTTATGACCAGGCAAGCCAAACAGTGGATTTACAGTGCCATGGTGACAATTGTGCATAGTTTGAATGAATGCACATAGTTTGAGCCCTCTTGTAAATGTGAGATAACTTACCTGTCTCTTCCAGATGACTGAACTGTCCCACAGTTTCTGTGGATAGGCATATGCACTCATGCAATTCCTGTGGAAGAGCAGACATTGTAAATTTATCTGTGTGTTACCCAGCGCACTGGTACTTGGAATTTTCCATACTGGAACAGTATCAGTTTCCATAATAGTATCCGAACTGAAGTATAAGATGGAATGGTAGGTCTGAGATGGTGCTAACCTGACAGGATGCTGTAGTGTGCGAACATACATCAGCAGTGTGAGGTTTAACAGCATCTCTACAGGTTTACTAGAGTGCTTTGGCAAGGAGGTTTGTACACAAAAATACAAGCTTTCTTTGTCAATCTCTTCTGCTTGATAACTTTGCCACTGCAAGAATATATGGCATTCACTGTGGCAACAAATAGTGTGAAAAATGAGGTGCTATTGGGAAGAAAGGATTAATTAAATGATCATGTCTGGCTTAATGTAAAATTAAAACACACACATGAAGACAAAGTAACAAGAGGCATATTAATACACATAAATGCAGGAGTTTCCCTTTTAACAGGGATGTCTTTACATTTCTACCATAGGAAGCAGTCAGTCATTAATGAGTGTTGAATGTGTTCCTACACACATAAATACAGTGAATGGTATTAGATAGACTTCATCTGGTGTCATTTAGACTACATCAGATTCATTCTGATCCCAATTAAAGAACACATAAATTGTTCTTCATTTTAAAATAATTTCTAGGAGCAACTAGCTGCAATTCACCTTAATGAAACAATGCAGTGATAAGGAATAAAATCCATAAAGTGAGAGGGACACTTGATTCCTTCCCAGCACTTTCTCAACATGAAGTACTGATGATTTTTCCAAGCTGTGTGTCTTTCAAAAGGCTTAAGGTGTGCTACTTCTTTTATCCCCAGCAGACATCTAGGGAAGAGTCTCCACATATTCATAATTAAGGAACTGGGCATAAGACCCAGTATATAGAGAGAAGATAAAATGCAGGAATGCAGTAACCTAATAAATATGAAGTCAACCATAATATAGACAATTACCTTCTCCTTTACCTTAGAAAGTCTCAGTCAAGCAATGAGTTTTATTTTGTTACCCCAAATATGAAGCTGGATGCAATAATGCAAGTCCTCAGATCATGTTACAGACCAAAGATTTGTTCTGGTTTTTACTTTCTCTCCTTCATATTTTTTTCCCTGGTGGGGAGAGGGAGATGAGGTAAGCACTAGATTTATGCAGGGTACAGCATAGATAGTTTTGTTTAGCAAAATAAAAATAAATCACAACTATTTTCTGACTATACCTCTTTTTCTATCAGAACAAATTTCAGATTGCCTGCAGTTGTTTCACAAGGTTTTCTGTGACATCAGACCTAATCACAACCTATTCTGCTACTTAAAAATATGGGACCCTGGCAACACGGCTTCATCTCTCCAATTACAGGGCAACAACGCAACTGCATGCTATTGCATTTGGATTTGTCAGAATAAATAATTAAGAGGCTCATCAGCTTCTCCCTAATGAACAAGGAAATGTGATTAAGCAACTTTAAGAGAGAATGGCTGAAGACAATATAGAAATGATAGCAGGATGATTGCTGTGAATGAGAGACTGAAATTTCTGCATAAGAGGTTTCTTCAACAAGACACAAGGACAGTAGTTTAATCTTCCATTAAAAGATTCCTGCCAATTTGGAAAAGCTCTGAATCAGGAGATTACAGACGTCTCAGAAGCTGACAAGGCAGTCAATTCTCTTAAGACAACTTCTTTCTGGCAAATGCTGAGAAATAACTTTTTTCTTTTTTTTTTTTTTTTTACTATTTCAAGACTCTCAACTTCTACCAAACAATGACTAGGATATCTCTGACTAGCTAATATTTTATTCTCAAAGACTGAAAATACAAATTGTATTTCAGACCAAAATGTTCTGGAGATGCTTGCCAAGTTTACTGTGGCTAACATCTAGAAATTTTACTGATTAGCTTCTGGCAACATTCCTTGAAAGTGCTTTGTGTGTTAGTATCTCATTAAATATCTTATTCCTCTTTATTATTCTGTAGTGCCAAAAAATGTACTTCTACCTTTTATCTAATCTATTCTGTGCTTTTACTGTCTGCTCTCCTAGCTTATCTAAAGGAGATAGCACGTAATATAGAAACTTGAAGCAAAGTGAAATAAGAGAAGTTGCTGTAATTCTTCTATATGTCAGAAGAAATATACCCTATTTTTTTCCTTTATAGATATTAATAAATGACACAGTCTTTTTATGAGTAAAAACACAAAAGTCAACAAGCAGATTACAAGATTTCTGTCCAAGGGTGCTTATATCAGACTGTAGAAGTTTCCAGATACTCAGATGTAAAAATGGTATGCACAGAAGTGAGTGTGAGATTCATAGTTATGCAGTTAAAAAAAAAAAAAGTTAAGGAAAATGTCAAACATCTTTTTAGTTACAGAAATGCTCATGTACCTCAAATAAGATACTTAACATTACAGAAAATACTCTGGGTCTAAAACCCAGGCAGAAAAATACTGTTCTACTTCAAGAGGCCTTTGAGGAAATAATTATTTCCTTTTTTTTCCACATGATGTAAGCCCACCATAGTGCTATGCATAGTATGCATAATAGAAACTACTTTGGATTTTCAGCCAAAACTCAAGCTTGTCTTCAGTGAAGGTTTGATTGGGCTTAAACAATTGTCAGCCTTCAGGTATTTCTCTGTCTTTCTTACAATACTCTGAGACCATACTGTTATCTTGTAATTGTCTTCCATAAAGATACAAATTTATAGGTTTTCAGTTTCTAATTTGAAGATTACTTGTACTTTTCTTGTTCCATGTCATAAATTACTGTTTCAATAGGGTTAGGGTTATTTCTTTTCTCATACCATATTAATTGTCATGCCCAGTTACTTGTCTCTTGTCAGCAGTTTATCTCAGTGAGTATCACAGCCTACGTCTTCATCTCAGACTACATATGTTCTCCTTTGGCTGAAATGGCTGGGTTTGTATCTGAAGCTTATGTTCTAGCTTCCTGCAGAGAATCAAAATATCCCCCATGCCATGGGTGACCATGGTATATCATCCTGTGGAATATCCACTGAGCACAAGAATGAGAACCCATTTCAGTAGGGACATCTAACAAAGACACAACCTCCTCTCAGAAAGCAGAGATGTAGAAGAGGTCTCCATCTGTCAGGAAATCTCTGCAGTTCTCATGTCAAAACTCCCCAGTTACAAAAAAAAAAAAAAAAAAAAAAAAAAAAAA
>NW_020799095.1:83730543-83802691 GCF_003259725.1 Athene cunicularia | reverse complement strand
AAAAAAAAAAAAAAAAAAAAAAAAAAAAAAAAAAAGAGAGAGAGAAAAGCAAAGATAGACAACATATTTCCTCTTTATGCTTTTTCCAGGTCAAGTTCTGGGAAAACTCTGCAAAGCTTCTTTGGAGCAAATAGATTGCATCATGGGTATAGTCAGTGAAATGTTTGCAATATCTTTCTTTTTCTTCTACAGAAAGAATCGCAGGCTTGAAAGAGTATTTTTTCATTATTCAAGTAAATTCCTCGTAGGCTCACATTTGTATTTTGTCATTACATGTAGAATTTTATTATTTTTATCTTAAACATAAAAATTTGCTTTCTATGTTCTTTTAGGATTGATGCCTCATTCACATGAGCCAGATCTGGAGCAAAACTTGCTTTTCAAATTAATTGTGTTAGAACATCTTAGTGATATGTATAGACTGGAACTATCAATGTTGTAGTGCATGTGAATCCACTTCAGTGTAACTTTAGATTTCTATAGTAGATTAATTGTAGATAAATCCTTGGTGCAACAGTACTTCTGAAGCTTTTGTATGAGGAAATAAACATTTGCAAATTATATATTAATTTAAAGGACCCCAAAACTACCAATTTTGTGCTAGTTACCTCACAGCTACACCATTCTGAAAAATCGTTCTTTTTTTACATTTCCATAAAAATAAGGAATCTGACATGTACATGTACTTTTCTTTTGTAGGTGGAATGGAGAAAATAAAAGAGCATACCTTTGCATTAGCTCACTACACATATACTGTGCTGTCTACCTTAAAATATGCCAATGGGGCTCCTGTAGTACGTATTTACAGCGATACAGATTTCAGCAATCCTGATGTCCAGGGCCCAATCATTAATTTTAATGTGCTCGATGAAAATGGAGAAGTGATTGGCTTTTCACAGGTATGATTTTTCCCTTGCCTTAACTGAGTGTCATGTTTCTATTTTAAGCATATTCACAATTAGTTCTTTATCCTAAATGAAATATTTTGTCCATAGTAGTCCCCTCTGAGGTTTTGGGTTTGTTTCCTCATAGGTGTGCACAATATACAGACACCATTTTTATAGTAGTAGAAGGAGAATCCAATAAATAGTGCTAGCACAATGCAAAGTACTTAATAGCCAAAGCCAGTATCTTACAGATTTAATACTCTACATGTAGGAAGTTTGAAAATGGGCTGTTTTAACAGGATGCATTGACTAGGCAGTTGGGTTTCTTGTTGACTTCCTTCTCTAGAGCACTCAACACTGGGAATTGAAGAGCACGTCTACAAAAGCTGATATAAGAGACGGCCTTGGAGCTTTGACATAGAAACAAAATCAGATCCCAAAATACTGCAGTCACCCATGAAAGAGAAGTTGTCTTTTCCCTTCAGTTCTAATAATTACATTCTTGTAATATTCCTGAGGAAGCACTGGATAAAGTTGATTGATTGGTGTAAGGAGTGAGATTGAAACTCAAAAAATCCTTAAATGCTGTCTTTCTCAACAGCTTTCTCTAGCCTTTATCCATTAGCTATACTGAGTATCTCTAAGATGAAACTGTTAAACTTTTCTGCCTTCAGTAGAGAGGTAATGATGTATGACTCTGCACTGTGTAGGCAGTGGGTAACATAGGGTAATGTCATAAGGTCACTTGCTCATCAGTGGAAGTCAGAAAAAACACAGTGCTCTAGTTTTGCTTAATTCTTCTGGGGTTTATTGTCTGATAATTGAATAAGACCACATCAAGTTCAAGTGTATGACCGTGATATTTTTAAAAGCCATCAGTAACTGGCGCCATCTTTCTCAGTAGCTACCTCCCTCTGCCAGCAGTAGTGGCAGAGCCACATTGTTCTTGGAAGCTGGTAATTCTGAACCATGAGGGAGAGAGCAGGAGCGCTGTAAAAGGCGTTCCTCAACACTCCTCTAACAGAGGAGTAAAAACAAGTAACAAGGGGAATGCAGAGACATGTCTGTGAGAATACAAGAGGAGATCCATATATGCACAAGAGACAACAGAAGTGAAGCAGTTACTTTGTAATCAATATAGAATTTTACAATTTTTTTTTAAAAAGCACTTACCACACTGTTGAACAGGAGAATAGCAAATGTATAGTACTGGAGAAGCTCTTCTTCCCATATGTCTTTATTTGGACTGTGTGACCAAACAGTCTCAATATTTACCACATGTCATTTCAAAGAATTACACATTTTAGGAGTGAATTAGCCATTTATACAATCTTGAACATGTGTTCAGAAAAGACTGGAGATGTTAACACAGCTGGATTGGCAAAACGCGCTGCAAACACACTGATGTTGCTTCTGTCCAGTGGTTAAAACCAAAACCTTTATTTGCATTTATGATTTTGACAGTTTCTTAGTAAAAATGGCTCTTGTCTGTTTCACTTTTTTAAACGCAAAGAAAAAATTATTTTATAGTCTGATGCCTCCATTGTGCCTGTTTGCTGCAGTGGCTGCTCATAAAAAGCTTCTTTATTGGATCTGTATCATCTGGACTCTGCTATTCACCAGGTTCTTGTCATTTCTGGCATGAGTATGTAGAATGAAGAACTATAAAGTTTTCAAATGCATACCAGTCACATCTGCAGTGCCTGTTAGATTACTTTGTTTAATTAAAATAATGTGCAATTTAATGACTTTTAGAAATTAACAAGCAACAGCACTGTTCTTTCCAAAGCTATAATACATGTGATATAGATATATAATTGGCTTCTTTATGGCATGAAATTCTTTCGTAGACGTCTTATAGCAGTTATGGGGGAGAAAAATGTTTGCTGCTTCTTTATGACTAAAAAGAAAATACATACAGCAGAGACTGAGCTTCATCAAATTGACAATATAATCTCATCTTCATACCTGTATGCATGTCTAGAATTAGATTAGTTTTTTCAAATCAAAGTTAAATCCAGTACTTCCATGAATGGTTCAGACATGAAACAGTGTCCTCTAGTTTGATCATGTCTGTGATGTGCACATTCATGTGGATTCACTGGTCAATCTCCAAATGTAGTCTAGTGGATTTAGGAGAATACAGTTTCAGAATTCTCCCAGAAAACATTTTGGGGAATTTTTAATTAAGAGAAAACTGGATGACATTTCTATCTGATACACCTACTACTAGTGGACATCAGTGAATGATTCGGGTTGTATTTCTGCTAGTATATTAAAAGAGAAATGACAGAATGCCCTAGTCCTTTATGGATTATATCCCATCTATAATTAATTACTTATAACCAGGCATCCAACAAGTTCTATTTGTCTTTTTGACAGGTAATTGTTATGTGCCCATTGCCTATTAGAGAGCACAGTGTGGCTGGACATTAGCATTTGCTAGCCTGGAAAGGACAATCTGACTAACTGATTCCAGAGAAAATATTATGACTAGGTTTGGAGCAGTTTGTTCAGAACACTTGAGATTGGCAAGAAGGACTTCATAAGTAGACAGTGTCTTCAGAGGATACCAAGCTTACATTTAAGCCTCAAGATTTACATAATTTACATGATATTCAAAACTCTGAACTAAGTCCAAGATATTTAGGATGTGAAAGGCGTGTAGTGAAATACATGACATTTAACACTGCCACTGAAATATGAAAGCAGAGAAAAAATGATGTCTTTCATCTGTGTAGCATTTGGTGGGAAAGCTGTTCTCACCTTCTTCTATTATT
This sequence comes from Athene cunicularia, assembly GCF_003259725.1. Classification (NCBI taxonomy): domain Eukaryota; kingdom Metazoa; phylum Chordata; class Aves; order Strigiformes; family Strigidae; genus Athene; species Athene cunicularia. The sequence goes on along the minus strand of NW_020799095.1, from coordinate 83,799,024 downwards.
GAAATCCATTTCTGACTGTTATCAGAGTTTAATTACCAGAGAGAATAAGATTGTGCCACGAAACACAAACATGCTAGAATTACATACATGGGGTCAATTGCACCAGTAGGGAATAGCCACAGTCTCGGGTTCATCGTTGAATAAAACCTTCATTGTAGCACTCAAGATCAAATGAAGGCACTTCATTAAAGTGAGACACACAAATGAAACCATACTATGATTGCACTCTCAAGGATGGCAGCGTTTTTGACAACCTTCTGTCCCAATATATATATTATATAGGACACGTGGATGTTAGGAAGTGATAAGGTGGGAATCAAATAATTAAGGATGTTAAAAGGCTATTGCTTTTTCATTTAAATGTTTCTTTGTGATTCTTGAAGGGTATCACTGGTTTAGAGTATTACATTTGGAATAAACTTGCTTTGTATACTATATGTATCATTTAATTGACAGTTTAATTACTGGTTTAGTTATTTTACTCTAAATGGTAATTAAAACAATTAAAGAAGAGGGACTTTCAGGCTCCAAACACCAATAGTCATTCAAAAGCTTTGGGTTTTCAGATCTTTCATGAAACATTTCTTTATCTAGGGATAAAACTGCTACAGTTTTGAAATATCCATAAACCTCTTGTCTTTGGGCACTAAAACTACATTAAATTTCCTCCTTTGAGCTGCACCAAATACTTCCCATGAAAATTTTTTCCTTCAGTAAAGCTGTCTTGTATACTACCATTGGTAGTAATTTGTTGTTGAAATTACTTGGGATGATGCCTGTATTCTTTTCACGCAACCTGCCTGTCCTCTGTGGTAGTATGTCTGTCATTCTATGTTACGTGGGTTTTTTACACTGCAGCACCAAAAATGTCCTGGTTATGAACAGGGGTTAAACTATGATGAGTACTTGACAGGTCCAGGACATAAAGTTGGCCTTTAGGCCAAACAGCTTTTTCATTTATACTTGTCTAGTTAAGAATGGATAATTCTCCAGCATTATAGTTTTTCCTATTAATGAAGTGTGGACAGATGACAAGCTGGTGATTTTGAAAGGTGAGAAAGTACAGGGGTAGAGATAAAGGACCTCTGCTATGTCAGTGGTGCAAGATGGAAGCAGCAGAGTTGACATTAATGCAACAAACTGTCAATCTTCTTCTTTCTTGTGAGGCTACCAGAAAAAGAATCAATTATCCCTAAATATTAAAGGGGGGTTGTGATGTCATGAAAAACACGACATTACATATATGCTCAGTGCAGCTAATACTTAAGTCTTTTCACACAGAGAATCACCATTAGCTCATTTATTAACAGTCAATTTCTGAAGTCTTCAGCGTATATGAATGTCATGTATTTATACATCCCCAAGTCCTTCCAATCTCTGAAAAACTGTTTGACAGCAATGACTCAGCTTCAGTTTGCATCCTTGCCATCTTTTTTTATCAAAACCTTGCATACAAGTCTGTGAGGTTCCCTGCTTTGAACACCAAAGAGGAGATGGAACAGCTGAAAGAGAACAACATTCATTTGAAACAAGTCATACAGACATAACAAGTGGAATCCTTCCAAATCAGGGTGAAGTGCAAAGTTTTATGTTCTCTTCCATTTGAAGATTTATTTATTTTTTTTTTAATCACTATCTCTGCTATGAGGGATCTTCTGTGCTAACATTATTTTAAGTTTTCCTCTTTGTTCTGATAGGGAGAGGAGACCTGTGAAATGTTCTTTGTACATTCAGTAGATAACTGCAGAGTAATTTTATAATCCTTTCATATTTTATTCTGCAAAGTCAGTTTGGGAGCTGGAAGAAGTGAAAGCGGTAAGAGGCAGAGATGGGCAGATGGAATTTCACCTGAAACATTTGTTAAATTGTATGCACTGAAGAGTTCTTACACAATCACATCTTCCAGTTCAGTGTTTTCTGCCCACAGTGGAAAAAAAAGCACTTTCCTTATCAAACTTTTTTCACTCTCATCTTCTGAGACAATATTTTTTTTCCTCCTGTGTGACATGGGCTTAAAGAACTCAGCAAACCATCACAGCTGTCTTTTGAAAAATGGCCATAGTTTCAGCTGTGGATTACCAGCTCCCTTTCCCACCCTGCTTTTTCACATTGCCTTTTTTGCCTGGAGCCTGAAGCTAAACAGAATTAGCTTGCTGTGATTGTCTCACCTGCAAAAGTTCCTCTGGTATCCATATATGCTTGCCACGCCTCCTAAAAACCCTGTCAGGAAGGGAACGAGCATCAGTCCATTAGCAGTCTCAGCCTTCTTGCCTGCCACTTCACACTTGTGTGTGATAGACAAACTGCTATAACAAGCATCAGTTGCCAAAGATAGAGAATGTAAACATTTTGGTTTGCCTAAGGAAGGCTCTTCTGCAGTGTTGCATATGGATGAGTTCTGCCTCTCAAGATTGAGAACCCTGCTCAGATTATGATCAGTTTTGTCTAGGAGCCTACATTAGCATGTCCTGGCTCACTCTCATCAACCCAGATAGAGTGAAGGGAGCTATAGACTTTGAACTTACCTTTCTTCATCCATTTTTCAATAAAAAAATTCTCAACACCTCTCAGCAGATAACTTCCAGTGTGTATCCTCTCAGCACAAATCTGTAATGCAATTTGATGGCTGCTCATTATGATATCTGTTCAGTCTCACACACTCTCCTTCTATCTCAACCTCCCTTGAGTTAATGTAAGGATAAACTCAATGACCCACTTGTTTTTTTTCCTTTCCTGCCTTTACTTTCTATCATTCTGAAGTGAAGACCAGGGTCTTCTAACAGAATCACTTAGATGTAAGAATAGCTACTCAGGATCTCACCATGGCACCTTCTCTACCCTGGTAACCTCTTTCTGCCAGTTTTTCCACATGCTAGCAGTATAAGAAGAGGACAAAACCAGAATGACACTGCTAAGAAACAAAATAAATTTTGGGGGGTTTTTAATCCTGTTTATCCTTCTGCATTCTATGACAGTGAATTGTCTTGTAAGCAGCTTAGCAGCCAAGCCAAATTCTTCCCTGTGGCTTGAGAAGATATGGAGGGGAAAAAATAGATTTTAGGATTGCAGGGACTATAAGAGGTTACCTATCATCAGTATGCCAAGATAGGATCATCTTTACCTGAACTTTTCTGCAGCCTCTGGAGGTGGTTTATCCTGGAACTTAGCTATATTCACTGCTACAAAATATTTCCTAATGATTAACCTAAATTTCATGCAGTGCAGCCAAAGTCCATTATTACATGGATTGGGCAAAGAAAAAGACACCAATTTGGGCAGGAAAGCAGAAAAAAAGGAGATTCCAGATACCAGAGGCAGAGGAGAGTTGGACAAGCAGTCAGAAACAGTGTTGTATGGGCGAGGTGTGTCCAGGGAAGAGACAAAGCAGTATAAGCATCTAGAAGTTATTCAGTCTGTTTGCATTTGGACAGGTCTGCAAACAGAAGTATAACATGGGACAAAATGGTGTGAGGCAGGATGGAAAATGCACTTAAAACTAATCACTCAAGGTATATAAAATGGTGATAGCCAGTTCTGGGAGCACCTTCATACTGCAAATACACTTTCTTTGCTTTAGTTTCACTTTAGCTTTTAAGAGCTTCCTTTTTCTTTAGAAATGTCTTAATGAATTGCTTAGCTGGACCTAGATCAGTAGCCAGGACCTGGCAATGGGTAGGTGAAATCCCTTCCTTCTGCTGTAGTCTTTCAGGGTCACCTTGAGGCATTCAATGTCTGTCTTCCCCACTTACTCAAACCTCACAGGAGTGGAGAGAAAATGTTAAATACTGGCAAGTCTTCAGATATCAAGTGGCGGATACATTTGTATATACACACAGCTGGTTGAATACATATTCATATCACTACTTATCATTACATGATAAAAGAGACTATGCAGTACCTGAAGTGGGTAGATTTCTTGAAATAATTGCTGTTTGTGTCTTACATGGTACCCTCTGTTTCACTGGTAGATTAGCTCTAGTGCGCTGGTATATAGGTACAGAATTAGAGCAGTGACAACATGAGAATTAGAAGAGTGGGAAAAAAAAAAAGGAGCTATAGCATTTCACACACACAGGAAGCTGTTACCAGGTCAATTTGATCAGACTACTGACTGGAGCCTGATAGTAGCTATCAGTACTTGTCTCGAAATTCATACCATGTCCCTACAGGAGAAAGTGGGTTGCTGTTAAGCAACAATGAGGGATAAATTTTACTTTATTTAATCTATGTGAAATAAATCTTCATAGCAAGATATTAAGCAGGAGATCTTTGTTGTTCTTCAAACTGTAATCCTTCTATGTTTTTTCCATCTGTTACTTCTTACTTCTGTGCAAAACAATCATTCAGTTTTGCAGGTGGATAAGTGCAGCATTTTTTTTCATCTGGGCCAGAGAAAATGGAAATCCAGCATTTGTTAATTCCACCTAAGAATGTCTGTGCAAAGATGGTCAAACAACTTTGAAGTAGTTACACTAATGCTTTTAGAAGTGTATCCACTCATTATATTAATGTTGATGACTCAGGGAAAGAAAAGTGTTCTTAACATGCCTAATGGAATTTTTGGCCATCTTCCCAACAGCTACCTAAAAATTGCCGGGGTGATTGCTCACTATTGATTTTAGCTATAGATTTAGCCATTGATTTCAGGAAGCCAGGGATGGCAGATGGACCAGCACAATAGAATGCAAACAGGATTACAAGGAGAAAAAGATTGTTGTGAAGATTCCTGTTGAATGTCCACTAATTTCCTTGGTTCCAATTAGTTTCCAGTTGCACTGTGAATGTCTGGTAAGCAGGGAAATAGCAGCAATGCAGCAAACCACACTGGTTTGCCAATAAATAGCACCTTATTGCTTCAAACTGGCAAGAAATGCCATTACAATCTGTATCTCTGCTTACATTTGGTTACGCTGAAGTGGGCATTCAAAGCCATTTCCCACAGCAAGGGGCTCTCTAGGTAGGGGATTACTCACTGAGTGTAAGGAGATGCTGTACTTGAGACACTCAGTGTGATAACTGCAAACCTAGTTAGCAGGTAACGAATCTCTCTTCTAGCTGAGGAAATAGTGGCAGAGTGCAGACTGAGTTACTTTCTGTAGTATCTCACTGCAGGGGGAACAAAGATGCATGTGAGATGATAGTATGCTTGAAATTGCCTTCTATTAAACTGTTCATCAGAGCTGGTCAAGGTTAGAAAACTTCATGAAAGCCTAGACTGAAGGTGTTGCCTGACACTGCTTCTCTGGAGTGTCCTTGCATGTTGCTAAGGAAACTGGAAAGGAGATAAAAGAAAGCTACTTGTAGTTGTTCAGATGAAAGAATCTCAGATGAATGAGAGAGGCTAAATATTTTCTGTTTAGTAACAGGGCCAAACTGTGGCTCTAAACTACAGACCTTGTTACACAGGGGAGTAATGTGAAAAGAAACCACATGGTAGCAGCAAAAGGACTGCACTTTTGACAGCCTCTGCTGGATTCCTTTTTTCTTGATCTTGGTAAAAGCAGATCAGCTGCCTTTGAACCCATGCAGTGTCCAGTTTCAATCCACTATCTAAATCCTTCAAAGACAAAGAGACCCTGGCTCCACCTTCTCTATTACTTTGCTTGCATCTTCCTGCCCAACATACAAATCTTGTATAGGACCCTGTATGGATGTAATTAATATTTCAACACAGTCCATCATGTCATTTTAACCCTACAACCTCCCTGTGTCCTATTATTCCCATTTTCTGGGGATAAATACAGACAAAGGAGGATTTAAGTGATTTAAGAGAATGAGGAAAAGGTGGAGAGGGTTTTGACTGGGGCATGAATTAAATCTATGTAACTAGACATTCAGTATCATGCACTGCACCTTTTTATTTCTAAGCATTGTTTCCACTTGTATTAGTCTGCTATCTTCCCCTTTATCCCTTCCTGTTATGCGTTAGAGCTTAGTCTTCTGCATTGTTTGCACCTGGTTTCCACTTCTCTGACTAGTAGCAGTTTGACCCAAAGCCTTTGGCCTATGAAATAGCTGGGGATGCACAATGGGATGCAGAGACACAAACCTTTTCCTATGACTCTCAAGGGAATGCTCTGTTGAAGTCAGGGTTAGGAAGCCACAGAGGGCTTTGGAATCCTTTGATTTGCTTTTTTTTCCTGGAATCCATCCTTTCCCTGATGTTGTTTTATGAAACCAGATTTTCATTGTCATTGAATGCAGTTTAAAAAAATAAGAAGAAAAAGTTAAGAGAAAATGGCATTGGTTGGAAGGACCTGTGGCCTCTGAGATGTCACATCAAAGAAAACCAAGGTGTTACACCAAGGTATAACCAGTTCCAAATACCTGGATCTTGGACTCGCAAAGTTTATGTACAATCCAAGTAAGATCATGCCCTAATTCACCCCGTGTACTACAGAGAAGAAAAAAGCAGTTGAAAAAATGTGAGGTCACCCATTAACAATCAAGACTGTGTTTCATTTCTTCCTTACAACCACCCCATCCCCAGTGTTCTAGCTTCTGGATCACAGAGATGGAAAATATTGTTATTCTTTAAGCATGAAGAACATTGCTATTTATGTGGCATCTTCTAAGTGAGAGTTCCTGCAGAATAGCAACCCACATATTCTGACTTATGTTGATGTTTCCAGCCTGCTTTTCTCCCATCCGATCTTAGCTGATATTTGACTGTCTTTGGGCCCAGCAGAGAAAATTACCACATCGACTATAAAGTTCCTGCTAAGCTAGAGTTTCCACTATCGGGACACTGACTTTGACAGTTTCAGTGAGTTTCAGTATCTCTGTCTAATACTTCACTGCCTTTTACCGAAGTGGTTTTGTTTAGAGTGAGTGATGAATAGGTGTAGACTGAAAAGAGATTTACATCCTCGCTCCAATCAGTTTAAACCATTGTCAACAACTAGAGATGCAGTAAGGAGGAGAGGATAAGATTCTTCAATACTGTGGGAACCTGCCCACGCAGAATTTCTTTCCCTGGGATGGGAAAAAATGCCTCTCTTGCAGGAAACTAGTTTAAGTATATGTAACTCAGTTAAAATGCTTTTTTCCTCCTACTAAATGATTTGGAAACAAGTGCTGATTTTTTTTTTTTTTCTTGACCTACTTCTTATTAAATTGTATTAAACAAGATTAAGTATGCATTTGCATCAGCAGCAACATTTCACAGTCAGATGCTGGATGACAGAAAGAGCTAGCTTACTTTCTCTCCAATTCCATGCCATGAATCAGTGAATTAATTTACCAGAGGATGTGGAGAACAGTGTCATGAAGCCTGTTTTATAACCAGCCATCAGTGGTGTGCAGTGAAATTCCTGTAATGAGCAAATCCGTCAGACAGAAAAACTGCTCTGAAGTTTGAGCACTGTAGAAAGTAGAATGAGAAGTCTCAATCCCAATTCCTGAAGGACAGTGCCTGCCAGTATTGACTTACATGATTTTGTTTTTTTCATGAAACTTCATGATCTATTATAAAAAGTTCCTTTATTCATGTGAATCATTCTTGTGATACTCAGTAAAATAACTTGCACAAATAAGAAGTACTTGCTTGAATAAGAGCTACAGAATTGGATCCTATGGGAATTGCTTCAGCAGGGCTTCCTAAAAAATCCATAATTCTTAGTGAAAATCTTAGACTTAGTTGATTAGAAATAATGCAGAACTATCTGCTATTTGTTAATATTTACTATCACTTAGTATATGTCTACCTACAGTAGGCATCATTCTCAGATTTATTTCAGTAGAGCCTGAAGTGAGAGAAAAGTTTACACCTTTCAGATGACCACCACAGAGGCCCTGAAATAAATGAATAGCAGAAGTGAAACGTTTAGCAAAGGCGGAAAAGTTAACCATGCAGCTGTGTGACAGAGAACAGGAAATCAGCACACCAGAATCAATTTTCTTTTTGGAGCTGTCCAGCTCCAGAGTGTGAACTAATATACCAGATATCCAAGGGGGAATATTGTAGGGTAATGCATTAAAGACAGGAGAAATAAAACGGTCTACCTCAGTATTTTGTATATAAAAACAATAAATAAAAATTCTTATAATTATCAGGTAGAGCACTATGAAAAAAAACCCTAACTGTGAGCATTTGGTCAACCTGGCAACACTACAGGAAGGGTCACTGAGGAAGCCAAAAAAAAAAAAAAAAAAAAAAAAAAAAAGGACTCATTTTAAAAATAATTTAGATTAACTTCATTCATGTGTGTTTATTAAACTTGAAGACCACAGCCTGGAAGTGTGAAATGCACCTTTTTCTTGTCAAAAATCAAGACAGTCTGACATCAGAAGTGTTGGGGTGTGAAGCAACCTGCAGGGCTTGGCCAACAGTAAAGAGCTTCACAAAAAGTAATTTATGCAAAGGGGTGCTAAGGGACAGACAAGACCCCAAGATGTTGTGATGACTTAATTACCATGTCCTTGCTGACTGAAATCAGTAAAAATGCTGCAAGAATTCTGCATGTGTTCTGAAGTTTAATTGTAGTCTTTAAGCTCTGAAAGACCAAGGCACAATAGTTCCAAATATCAGACCCAGAGAATCACCAAAACTGACAATCTGAGTACATAAGATGTGTACTTACCATTAGTACCATTCATGCTTATCTGCCTTCATTGATGAACACATTCCTGGCTCCAGAAAGTCAGCTGCTGCTGTTACAGACAGAGCTGCAAGCAGCATTCTGTATTTCATAACCCTGAGCTCCATACCATTATTGCTCCTTATGGCAATTTTAAAGATGTGCTTTATTTAAATAAGATTTTCTTCATCAAAATAACTGTAACAGATGTTTTGTGTTCTATTTGTTTTGCTATGTGCTAGCACTGCAGAGAGAGATTAAATTAAGTCTTCAAGTAGGGTATTACTAGGGTTAAACTAAACAAGAAGAAATTAAAGTAAATGTCCAAGGGAAAGTCAATCATGCATTCAAGGGACATGTAGATTTGCAGTGCTGCTCTTACTGTTTCTTTGCATTTTGTCATTGTTTGCATTAAAAAGTGTACATCACATTCTCAAGATCTGTGTGCATCTCCACACTGGTGATAACAGAGTTTGATGAATGCTAAAGCTATGGATAACTTATCTTTTTCCTTCTGAACCACAATTGCCTATGTTCCTGTAATGTTCATACATTTTTATGTATCAATAATCTTTGCCTATTGTACAGATTAATATATATCACAATTTAAAGTGTTATTGGAGAAAGGCATTGGGTCACACAGCTAGAATGGTATTACTGTTCATTAAAGAACAATAATCACAGAAACATCTAGGTTGGAAAAGACCTTGAAGGTCATCCAGTCCAACCATTAACCTAACACTGACAGTTCCCAACTACACCAGATCCCTCAGCGCTATGTCAACCCAACTCTTAAACACCTCCAGGGATGGGGACTCCACCACCTCCCTGGGCAGCCCATTCCAACGCCTAACAACCCATTCTGTAAAGAAATGCTTCCTAATATCCAGCCTAAACCTTCCCTGGTGCAACTTGAGGCCATTCCCTCTTGTCCTGTCACTTATTACTTGGTTATAACCAAGAGGCTCATCCCCAGCTCTCTGCACCCTCCTTTCAGGTAGCTGTAGAGGGCGATGAGGTCTCCCCTCAGCCTCCTCTTCTCCAGACTAAACACTCCCAGTTCCCTCAGCCTCTCCTCATAGGACACGTGTTCCAGACCCTTGACCAGTTTTGTTGCCCTTCTCTGGACATGTTCGAGTCATTCAATGTCCTTTTTGTAGTGAGGGGCCCAAAACTGAACACAGGAATCGAGGGGCGGCCTCACCAGTGCCGAGTACAGGGGTCAGATCCCTTCCCTGTCCCTGCTGGCCACGCTAGTGCTGACACAAGCCAGGATGCCATTGGCCTTCTTGGCCCCCTGGGCACACTGCTGGCTCCTGTTCAACCGGCCGTCAGTCAACACCCCCAGATCTCTCTCTGACTGGCAGCTCTCCAGCCACTCCTCCCCAAGCCTGTAGCGCTGCTGGGGGTTGTTGTGGCCCAAGGGCAGCCCCCGGCATTTGGCCTTATGGAAACTCCTCCAGTTGGGCTCAGCCCATGGCTCCAGCCTGTCCAGGTCTCTCTGCAGAGCCTCCCTGCCCTCGAGCAGATCAACACTCCCACCCAACCTGGGGTCATCTGCAAACTGACTGAGGGTGCCCTCGATCCCCTCGTCTAGATCATCAATAAAGATGTTAAACAGGAGTGGCCCCAACACCGAGCCCTGGGGGACACCACTCATGACCGACTGCCAACTGGATTTAACTCCATTCACCACAACTCTCTGGGCCTAGCCATCCAGGCAGTTTTTTACCCAGCAAAGCGTGTGCCCATCCAAGCTATGAGCAGCCAGTTTCTCCAGGAGAATGCTGTGGGAAACGGTGTCAAAGGCCTTACTGAAGTCAAGGTAGACAACATCCACAGCCTTTCCCTCATCCAATAATCTGGTCGCCCTGTCATAGAAGGAGATCAGGTTTGTCAAGCAGGACCTGCCTTTCATAAACCCATGCTGACTGGGCCTGAGCATCTGGTTGTCCCTCATCTGTTGTATGATGGTACTCAGGATGAGCTGCTCCATCAGTTTCTTGGGCACCAAAGTCAAGCTGACAGGCCTGTAACTTCCTGGATCATCCTTCTGACCCTTCTTATAGATGGGCGTCAAATAATAATTTATTTGACAAAATTAAGTAACTCACAGAATCACAGAATTGTCTAGGTTGGAAAAGACCTTGAAGATCATCCAGTCCAACCATTAACCTAACACTGACAGTTCCAGCAATTCATGCTAGCAATTCCTTGAAGTTGGGTTATGGAAACTTGATTACACAACATTCACTTTGATAAGCAAGGCTGCCCCAGCAACGTTTCTTCAAAAGATAATAAGAAGATTATGTATGTTAAAGCTTTTTGTATACTGAGCAAATAAGCCCAAACACTGTACGAATTCAGTAGTGAAGTATCTGTCATGATTTTTTCTTTGCTTGACATCATTAACGGAATGATAGATCCACCCACGAGTCACTAGCACCATGACAAACCATGTTATGCCAGAATGACAACTTTTCTCATCTAAATGAAAAAAGAAGTCAAGAAAATGTCACTGTTCTCAGATTGAAGTCTTCTGACAAAACAAAGCTAATGACACCACAACAGTCTTTCTCAACAGATGCCTTTTACTATAACTTTGATTTGAGAAACATGCTTTAAACACAGGATATTTTCCAAGGCATTAATCGTGAACAGGGATCTCGGGACTGATTCTATTCTCTGCTTTCCCAGTCTGGATATATGGAGTTATTTTGATTGTATCTCCATTTGAGAACTGAACCATTTTGAACTGAACTATTTGGGCAGGAGATATTTAAGTGTGTACTTGAGAACTTGTGCACTATAATGTAGTATTTCATCTGTGTATACAGCACCTTTTTTTGTCAAGTACCTTGTGCTCCATACGTGACCAAAAAAAACCCCAAACCATAAAGCAGTTTGAACTTCTTTTAGCAGAGCTAAACACTATTTAGGTTTAATTATTTCAGCCTGGAGTCAGTTATAATAGAGCGCCCTCTGTTTTTCAAAGTGCTGAAATAGTGAAGTTAAAGGTGCTTGGTATCTCACACAAACTCTGAGGTGTCAGAAGATAGACTGACATTGGAAAATTGATAATTTCAGAAAATAGGAGACAGAAGATAGGCTTAATTATGACAGAAATTATTTGCTACGTATATTGGGCTATTATCCTATAGAAAGAGAATTTATGTTAAAAAAAAAAAAATAAAAATAAAAAGAAAAAAGCACTAATAGAGATTAACCCAGCTAGAAAAGCTAGGTTGAATGTTTACACTGATACCTCAGGCAGATAAAGCGTGAGCTCATAGTTTGGGAAGTGGTTAGTTTGAGATGGTCAGGAGTTCCATTCCTGATTATTCAGGCTTAGCTGTTTCTCTGCTTATAGCTAAGCCTGAGCACCCTGCAAGGGGGATTGTGTCACTGGCGTGGTGGGGTCCTCTCACTCTGCAGCGTGATTATTATCAGAGCTCTAGGCTCTCTATTTTGCAGAAGAGGAGCAAAAGCACAAAGAGGTTAATGCAGCTTGTGTGAGGCTGTTCTGGAAGTCTGTGGTAGAGATGGGATGTGCCAGGTTTCATACTACCTTTCTGACAATCTGACTGTCCTTTCTCCCAGTCCTGACCAAGAATGTTCATCATTTTTTGTCAAGAAAATAATTGCCCATAGCTGTATCTGCTCAGCTAACCTTACCAGCTGCTGTTGTTGCTTTTTGAAATCAACATAAAGCAGTTTCAGATCCCTGCAGTGTGCTTCTGTGGTTTCTTAGCTGTGCTAAGAGGATCCCCATGGTGTGCTTCCATTGTTTCTTAGCTGTGCTCTGAAACCCTGACAATCCATATCTCTTCTCTGCAGTGCTGTCCTGCCAGTGCCATCCTGCCAGTACATGCATATATGTATCTCCTTCCAAGGCACATATAAACATGTGCTTCTGTTCTTTTTGCACATCTTTTTCGTTCCTTCACATAATTTATTTATGCCAGTTTGTCATCAAGTACTGTATTTTTGCCCATTCATTATTTAGTGGATAGTAAAGAAATAGTATAACACAGAACAGCACAGCAAAGCACGAGGAAAAAGTCCACCAGAGAGTTGGTGGACTGAGCGGTCATACATAGAAGGCTCAAGGAGGTATTCTAGTTAGTCCCTGTCCTGTCAGATGTTGCTGCTTACTGAAGGACTGATTCTTCAAGCACCTGTGTGCCAAAATCCCACAGATACAGTCTGTTTCTGTAATGAGGACTTGCAGTTTCAGATCCTTGGAAAACAAGGTTTTCTTTAGCTAGCTGAAGAGGTGCCCCAGGCCTCTCTTCAATCTCTGCAGATGCAGTTGTAGGTGACGGTTCTGTTGACACACTGAATGACACTTGACTGCAGGCTGGTAATTAGCACTACTGATGTGAATGAATGTGTTCACAGGTTTAAAATTAAGCACACATACTGTTATTAACAGGATCAAGACCTGAACTGGTATGCTCTGTGTGTGCGCATGTGTGCATGTGTGTTGTGTGCACTGTCTCTCAATGCCAAGGTAAGCATTTCTGCTTCCTCCATTGTTTTCTTTCAGCTGAATAACAAGGCTGGAAAATTTTAAATGTATATGGGAATTCTAGAAGCTACAGTAAGTTGTTAATAATTTAGAGATGTAATTTACCTTCAATTGAATTGTACCTTTAAAACATTGTATGTCATTTACCACAACATTAAAATGTCAATTTTTTGTTCTTCTCCTATGTCTTATCTCCTGCTGAATTGGGAAGGTGGACAAGATGGCCAGCCTTTACAACATACATGTCCGCACAGGTTGCTTCTGTAATACAGGAGCCTGCCAGTTGCATTTGGGTATAAGCAATGAGGACATCCAAAGGAACCTTCAGGTTAGTTTCTGGATGAGATTACAGGATATATTATTGCCTGTGGAAAATACCTAGAATCAGTGACCCAGGTGACATCTTCTGGCTATCAGTTCTGAATTTCCTAAGGATAGGAGGTTTGAAGGGGAAAAGAAAATCTGTCTCTGTATCAAAAAAAAAAAAAATCCCTAATTAGTTAAAAGCTAAAGTAGGTGGTTCTGAGTCTCTGAGACTTTAAGAATGAAGGTAAATCTGATTTACTTTCCCTGACCTTTCAAGTCAATTGCCATGTTAAAGAACTAAATTAACTGAAATTCAATACATTGAAATGGGCTGTCGAAACAAAATCATTTGATGGACCCAAAGTAGTATGTGTTGCTTGTTTTTATTTCATTGGAAAATACGAACTTGTGACTTCTTGTTCTGATTTGGAGTTACATGAAATCCAAACTTCCTGCAGAATGGAAGTTCCTGGACAATTCATCTCGTATTGTTCCTTAAGTATACTTAATGATACTTAATAATGTTGAAGTGTTATAGATCTGTTGCTTTGGAGGTTACAGTTTAAAAGGCATGCAAAAATTGGACAAGAAACTATAATGAGAATACACGGTGAATCTCAGAGAGTGAATGAGACTAGATGATATCTACCTAGATTACTGGTGTGTTAGATTGTTAGAACATGAATGTAAAGGCTGTTTTCTAGATGACTAATATTTTCCACAAATTGACATTAAAAGATGTGTAGCAGAATATATTACAATGAAGTGGAGGAGGCTTCAAGCCTGCATATTTTTCAGTGTTTGAGATTACAGTAAATTAATACAGAACAATCCAAAATTTTATTAATGGTATTCTGCAAAAGATAAAAAATTATAATGGCTGTATTGATATTATAGCTCACTTAAAATTTCACAGAGTCATTTAGATAACTTTTGCAAACACATTTATGTGCAAGATTGATAGCACAAATTCTTAAAGGGGGGAGAGCACTTTACACCTTCCTTGGCAAAATGTTGTTTTGATTTACCATGGAAAGCTCTATGTCCATAGCCTCCTCATGCATAATCTGTCTAAAAGCAGGTGAGTGATGCTTGAATTTTTGAGGGGGAGCGTGTTCCCCAAGATACGCTGAGAAAGGAAAAAAAGGTCCACCTTTCTGATAAAATGCAAAATGCCAAATGATCAGCTACAATGCTCTTGGATCTCTTTACATAAGGAGGATTTTTCTAAGGAGTGGATGGCTCTTATAGGTTTGTATCATGTTAATAAATCTGAACATTTCAATGGTGATAGGCCAAACCCAAACTTATAAAGAGCCATTTAATCTGCCCAAAGTGGTATGATGAGGTGGTGCAGTCAAGCAGTCATTATCTTGTGACATTCTCATCAGTCCTTTGAGAAGAATGAGAAAGACTGAGAAGGATGAGTTATTGACAACATTACCATGTAGGGAAAAGCATATTTTATCACATTATTTGCACATATGCTTTGCTGTTGCCTTTTCTCAGGGTGCTGACTGTATTCTTCCTTCCCTGATGAAGATTTCATTGTATAAAATACCTGTAAGGGAGGACTTTCTGTCCTAAAGGGTCCCTGGAAAAGTGTGGTTAGTTTTCTTAGGATGTTAGTAGAAACTCGTTTACTTACTTGCAAAGCAGGCACCTCTCTCTTCAGTCAATCAGTCAGTACTTGGCAGAAGGGTTATATGTATATGAACAGATGCAACCTAATTTTGCAAATGTTGCTTCTACTCTATTGTCAAGGATAAAAACTACATCACGCTGCATTAAAATATTTACTACTGTATTGCATGCTTTGCCATAGAGGTGGTTTGGGTTTTTTTTAAATTTCTCCTTGCATAAATGACATCTGTGTTCACTGAACTGTGACATTTCTTGCTTAAAAAAGCCCTCATGTAAATAATCTATTCACACTTACATTTTCATGTAACAGAAATGCGTAAATAAATTAAATTCTGAGAAAAAAGAAAACAGCTGCTGCACTTTCAGGAATAAAGATGCTGACTTAGGACTAAATCTTGTGTCCATTGGTGAGATAATGTTAGATGGATGAACAAAGGGGGTCTCTGGCTTATGTCACTGGGGGTGAGTGACAGCATTCACTGACTCACTTACTGAAGGAGAAACTTCTGCTCTAAGGGAGAGTTTTCCAGAGAATGCTCTATGAAAGACATATCAAATGAAGGGGTATCTATGTAGAGGTCACTGTTAGGGTATCTGAAGCGTTTTTCAGCAAAGATTTTTCATGAGTGGCAACCCGTGTTCTTCAAAGGAAGAAATGTTAGGGGAAGGCTGGTTCCTTCCATCCTGAGTGGATCAGCAAGAGAGATTTACTGCATATCCTGATGATGAGGGAAGTCACTTTGGATGTTGGAGCTCTAGATTCAAGTCTCTGCTTTGCTAAAATCCCAGACCAGTTCTCAGATGTATAGCTATCCACTGGACTATTTAACACAAACCATGAATAAACCGTTAATAGTATAAAATTAAATTTCTGACAGAAAATATCAAGACAACTGCCCCAGAAAAATCAGCAATCTCATGGTTTGTTCACTCATCTGAATGTAATATCCCATCTTAAATCCCAGTAGACTATGCAGATGAGACTGGAATATACCTGGAGACTGTCCTACCTAACAGGCCATCCTGGGACATACAGACTTTTTTTGCTTCTCGACATACATGTTTTTGAGAAGTCTCTCTTGCCTTAGGGTAGAACAGGACAAGCATCTCAAAATTATCTTCTTCCCAGCTTGAGTAATTACTAAAATAGTTGGGATTTTTTTCCCCATTTTAGCTTTGTACTCATGAGTTTTGAATGATACTTCTGAGAACAGTTTTTCAGGTTAGAATTAAGAGACTTGTTAATAACTATGTAAAATTAGAGGCAAATAAAACAAAGTTTGTCATAATAGCTCTCTGGTTTTCTTCCTATTTCAAATTAGGCTGGCCATGTCTGTGGAGATGATGTAGACCTAGTTGATGGACGTCCCACTGGTTCTGTGAGAATATCCTTTGGCTACATGTCTTCTTTTGAAGATGCACAGACTTTTTTGAAATTCATCATAGCCACCAGGCTCTCCATGTCAGACACCGAGATTCCCTTCCAGTCCTCTGTTACAAAGCTGACAACAGAGTCTGTCCCAGATGACCACCCTTCCTTTAACAATGCAGATAAATTGTCTCCAATACCACACATCTCAGACAGGGAACTCAGGAATAATTCGTCTGTGACAAAGATGACTGTCAACTGGCAGCCACCAGAGGCTGAGGCGGAAAGCATAAGGGCAGCTGTTTCTGAGACTGCAGTACCAACATGTAGAAGAGGTGGCAAGCCCATCACTGTCACCAACATTTACGTCTACCCAATCAAATCCTGCTCTGCATTTGAGGTATACGCTTTGAATCATTCTTAAATATTCATATCAACCTTGTGTTTTTCCTTACCCCTCTCAAACATGTCAACCAGGAGTAGTATGTGCATGACATATTAGGAAGCAGTACATGGGCACCCATTTTTCCTTTTCTCCAGTTTCTGGGATCAAATCCTGCATGCTAAGGTACTCTGAGGGATTTTCAGTTAGAATGAAGTTGCAGGATGCAAATGTGTCTTCTGCTCTCCCCTCCCTGCCAACAGACAAATCTGCACATAATATGCAGTCTTGAAGAAAATAGTTGGATTTGCAAAACTCGACTAAAATATAATCAAGTAATTAGTATGCTTTTACAGAATGACATGTGATGGACTTGGAGGCATTGATGGGTAGGCAGCAATTGAGAAATAACTTGATTAACATGTTATAATTGAGAGGAGGCTGATTTACATTACAAAGAAATGTTATCATTAAAAATACATTTGCAACAGAAATATGACATTTAAGTGTTGCTGCGCTATTTGAAAGTTCACTCTTTGAAGATTTTAATTGCTTTTTTACCAAGTTAATAATATCGGCACCTTAGCTGTGACATTTTTTTTTTAATAATGCATGATGAAATAGGTGTATGGCCCACACATGACCTAGAATGTGACTCTGCTTAGAACCGTACTGGAAAGTGATTTAATGAATGTCAATATCAGTATAACTTTCCCTGTGAAAACTTGTTGTTGTAGGTCACTGTCTCGCATCTGAGTGAAAATTGGGGTCGGATCTAGTGACAAATCACCTGCATTTAAAATACGGCATCTCAGCTGACTTGATTGTGATTTTTTTTCTGAATGCAAAAAGAGGCTCGGGAGTTAAAGACTGTTAAATGATCAACAAAACATCTGTATTTTTAATTTTGTTTTGGCTTATGATGGCTTTAATTCACTGACACAATTTTGAGCATTAAATGAGACCCGAATAAACAATTTCCACACCTTATTAACCTCCCACTAAATCAAGCTGTTTAGAAAATCAAAGTAATCTCACATTTTGTGTGAAAATGTTTTAACCTTTGTTTCAGTGCTTCAGTTATTATAGCTGTATTACGGAGGCCCACTACAGAAGCTGCTGAAATATGTTGTATCAGTATTCAGGCCCCTTTGGGGTTAAATTCTATTTTTAACGTGCAGGCTGGTGTTGTGAGATATTATACATACCACAACATTCAGTCTAGGAAGGCTTTGAAGTGATTGTGCCCAGGAGCAGGTAAAACGTACCTCAGCATGAAAGACAGCTTATGTTTCCCCACAAGCTGAGCCAGTTTTCTTCTTTTCAAGCTCTGTGAGGGGAAACGAATCTAGGTGATAAATTCGTATAAACCTGGTACTCCCTGACAGACAAAACTGCATTTTTACATGGAGGTGGAAAATCCCTATTCCTCATACATGCTTCTTGTGCCAGGCATGTGTTAATGGACCCAGCATGAAAGCAGGGTTCATCTTACCTCAACTTACCTCTCCAAAGTTAGATAGTATTCTGTAAGCGGTGAGAGTTGGATACCTGTTAATTTATTTTATTGTAAAATAGGCATCTGCAAGAGGAAAAAGGAATTGTTCCTAGATATTTCTGTCTCTTTCCATTTACTATGGGAAGAATCAAAAGCAACTTGGATTGCACAGCTAACTCTAGCTGATTTGAATAGTTTAAAAATACAGATAATAAAATTGCAACTATATCATGAGGTTTAATTTTGCATGCCTAGAATAATTTTTGAAGTCTAATGTATTTTGGTTTGATATTTTTTGATAACAAAGTATCAGCCATATTAGAACCCAGTAAGCTAAGCACTGTCAGATTCTTATTGCCAAAGAATAATATGCAGTTAAATATATACAGGCTTTAGTATATGGTATTGGAAGGGATTGGAAGTTCACTATCAATAGCATTTAACTTTTCTCCTCCTCTTTTCAAAGAGCATTTTTTGGTGCATTTCCACTTAGTTCATAGAAGATACATGAATACATGTGAAAGAACAGTAGAAGCTGACCAAATAGATAAAATGAAAAAGGGCTTTCAATGCATAAGGAGATCAGGCCAGGAAATGAAGCCAAAAGATTCATTGATTTTCATTATTTTCAATGTTGAAGTAAATCCCCAAAGAAAATGTGTTTGCTTTCATGATCCTATTCCTGTCCATCAGGCATTTGCTCCCAAAACCACCAGGTTTTTGTTCCCAAAGGTGTGAGTGACACTTCTAGACCTCTCATACATTTATAACCAGCCTGAGAAGGATTTGCCGGTCTCATTGTCTAACTATAGAAGAGGTACAAATGGCAACTTACAGTCCACCATTTATAATATAATCATTGTAAACATTTGCAACTTTTTTTTTTTATTAATTATATTTAAAAATTGTAAAAAACAGTTAATCCCATTCTAAATCAAGCCTTATCTTGTTCTCTTCCCAATGGCTAAAAGTAGAATAGAAAACTAGTGCTGCCAGAACTCACATCATCACTAACTGCAGAGTGCATCACCCTCCACAAACCTATGTCATTACTGCAACTCCAGCCTGTATCATCTTAAAAGGGGAAAATAACCTATGCCACATGGCATGGGAGTTTGAAGCAAGCCATGCTAGAGGAACGTTACCACAATTAAATGGAATCAAATCCTGAAAACCATTTTGCCTTTTAAAATATTGATTATACCAGCATTTCTAGGCTTTATCATGAGAAGATTGAATCCCATAGAAAAGTATTCCTTTGCAAGTCTCTTAGTGGTCTTTATCATGCAGAGCTCACACTTAATATAATATTATCTCCTTAGTTTAGTAAACTCATTAATTTCTAAAGTAATAATCATGTAGCTTGTAGTTTCCTTGGTCTTCAGTTAGAAGCCAAGAACTGAAATTTATTTTCATGTTTTAAACCTAAAATACCTTTAGATGCTTTGTAGTTGTTGGAAAGTTAGAAAAATTAAAATTTTATCTCCTTTTTTGTCAGTTATAAGGTAGGTCTAAGCTAGTTGATGTGGAAAGTGGAAGTGGTTTAGATATTGGGCATCAATAAATTCATGTACTTAGATATTGAGATCAGAATCTCATAGATTTGTAAGTTCAAGTGCAGGCCTTCAGCTGATATGCCAGGTCAGACCTTTAGCACGTGTAGTAAAAGGGGTTTATTCTAAGTACATGATTGTTTGAATTTTCCTAAAATAATATGTGCAGTGGAAAATTCCAGCTAACTGTGTGTGCAGGGCTCAGCCTCTCTGCCAGTGAAGTCTGCCTGCTGAATTACTGGTTGCAGGATAGATTATTTGATTAGTGGAGGGAGGACAAACTCACAGCTGTTTCATCTCCTCTTTAGAGTCACATAAT
Organism: Athene cunicularia; assembly: GCF_003259725.1. Classification (NCBI taxonomy): domain Eukaryota; kingdom Metazoa; phylum Chordata; class Aves; order Strigiformes; family Strigidae; genus Athene; species Athene cunicularia. The sequence continues at coordinate 83,778,843 of NW_020799095.1, read as the reverse complement.
TTTCTCCTCCTAAACTCTGATTTTTCTGCTGTATTCTAAGTGTTTTAGCATGGGAGGTGTTTGGCCTCCAGAGAGAATGAGAGTGCAGAGTGCTTTGGTAGCTGGGAGGATGAAGCTTGGCATGAAGTTCATCAGCTCACTGCAGGTCAGTTAGTTCCTACAGCTTGTGCCTTTTATAAAATGTTCCTGGCCACGGGATGGTTTCTGTTCATTGTTGTTCCTTGGGGTTTGTACACATGACGCAGGAAGAAGAGAGCAGAATATTCTAACTCAACTTCTTAAATGTTCTTTCTTTTCCCTACAATTATTTTATTAAATGGGCAGAAAAGCATAGAAGAGTAAGCTCTATCCCAGATCATTTTTTCCTTCTTTTCCAACATAAAAATGTGTTTTAAACATGCATTTTTAAACATGAACATCTCTCATGTCAATGAATTTTGCATAATCACATAATGCAGTGTGCCCAGTGAAAAAGGTTAGGACTTTAAACATTAATAACTTTATTATTCGTGCAGTAGATGTCAGAGTATAAAAATAGCATCTCAACACAGAAGACAAAATAGCTCTTAATTTAAAACACAATGCAGATTTCTAGTGATCAGTGGATAAATTATATGTAAGACCACTAACATTTTTAACTTGCATAATTTAAAACCTATTCAGTGATTCCTTTAATGTGTTTGAAAATTATGTTAGCCCTCACAATTACATTACTGTAAACTATGGAAAAATGATGCCCAAAATGTTTTAAAGAAAGTTCTGGAAAAAAAAAATCAACAAAAAGCCCAACCAAAAAACCCCAAAACACCCACATTTTTGCAAAGAATATTTTTACATTACAAGAAGAAAAATGGACTAAAGCAGAAAGGATAATACTAGGTACTGGCTGTACTATGCAATGATCCTTACTTATGACAGGTAGAGATGACCTTATGTTGGACGATTAGCCCAATTCCATGCTGGGGATGATGGTGTATGCTAGCATCTATCAGTAAAATCATGGTGTCCATGATTTCTTTCTGTCCTCCCCCTTCTAATTTGTCTCAGTAGTCAGAGATGGCCAGACAACTTCAGAGAATCAAGTTAGAAGCTATGTAATACAGTATTGCTTACTGCAGTGTACACTAATCTGTTTTACTTTGCAGTAAGCATCACTGGTTGCTTTCCTTCACTGTATTGGTTGCCTGAATATAGGTATTTAATGACATTTGATGACCTAACTGACCTCGTGCTGCTGTTCCACCAGGATGTGGATCATCTTTGAAGCCTGGATCATTTCTGCTAGCCTTGGGCAGACATCTCAGATGTAATCCAAGGAAGCCAAATCAAACCACTCTTCTAGTGTCTCACATGAAAGCAGAGCAGGCAAAATTTGCTTGAACTGCTCTAATTCAGTTGCTTTCACAGAATCATCTAGGTTGGAAAGGACCCTGGAGATCATCTAGTCCAACCGTTCACCTTGCACAGTTCCCACCTACAGCATATCATTAAGCTCTAAATCGACCCTAGTCTTGAACACCGCCGGGGATGGGGACTCCACCACCTCCCTGGGCAGCCCATTCCAACGCCTAACAACCCGTTCTGTAAAGAAATGCTTCCTAATATCCAGTCAAAACCTTCCCTGGTGCAACTTGAGGCCATTCCCTCTTGTCCTATCGCTTGTTACTTGGTTAAAGAGACTCATCCCCAGGTCTCTGCACCCTCCTTTCAGGTAGCTGTAGAGGGCGATGAGGTCTCCCCTCAGCCTCCTCTGCTCCAGACTAAACACCCCAGTTCCCTCAGCCTCTCCTCATAGGACACGTGTTCCAGACCCTTGACCAGTTTTGTAGCCCTTCTCTGGACATGTTCGAGTCATTCAATGTCCTTTTTGTAGCGAGGGGCCCAAAACTGAACACAGGAATCGAGGGGCGGCCTCACCAGTGCCGAGTACAGGGGTCAGATCCCTTCCCTGTCCCTGCTGGCCACGCTATTGCTGACACAAGCCAGGATGCCATTGGCCTTCTTGGCCCCCTGGGCACACTGCTGGCTCCTGTTCAGCCAGCTGTCAATCACCCCCCCCAGGTCCCTCTCTGACTGGCAGCTCTCCAGCCACTCCTCCCCAAGCCTGTAGCGCTGCTGGGGGTTGTTGTGGCCCAAGGGCAGCCCCCAGCATTTGGCCTTATGGAAACTCCTCCAGTTGGGCTCAGCCCATGACTCCAGCCTGTCCAGGTCTCTCTGCAGAGCCTCCCTGCCCTCGAGCAGATCAACACTCCCACCCAACCTGGGGTCATCTGCAAACTGACTGAGGGTGCCCTCGATCCCCTCGTCTAGATCATCAATAAAGATGTTAAACAGGAGTGGCCCCAAAACTGAGCCCTGGGGGACACCACTCGTGACTGGCCGCCAACTGGATTTAACTCCGTTCAGCACAACTCTCTGGGCCCGGCCATCCAGATAGTTTTTAACCCAGTGAAGTGTGCAATTGTCCAAACCTTGAGCAGTCATTTTTGCCACGAGAATGCTGTGGGAAACTGTGTCAAAAGCCTTGCTAAAGTCAAGGTAAATTACATCCACAGCCTTTCCCTCATCCAATAAGCAGGTTGCTCTGTCATAGGAGATCAGGTTTGTCAAGCAGGACCTGCCTTTCATAACCCCGTGCTGACTGGGCCTGAGCATCTGGTTGTCCCTCATGTGCTGCATGATGGTGTTTAGGATGAGCTGCTCCATCACCTTCCTGGGCACCAAAGTCAAGCTGACAGGCCTGTAATTTCCCGGATCATCCTTCTGACCCTTCTTATATATGGGCATCACATTGGCCAGTTTCCAATCTGTCAGGACCTCCCTGATCAGCCAGGACTACTGGTAAATGATAGAAAGTGGCCTGGAGAGTGTTCCAGCCAGCTCCTTCAGCACTCTCGGGTGTATCACATCCGGTCCCATAGACTTCTGTGTGATGCAGCAGGTCACTGACTGTCTCCTGGAGTGCAGGGGTTTGTTCTCCCAGTCTCTGTATTCTGGCTGTGGAGGCTGGATTTCATCAGTACAACTAACCTTGCTATTAAAGACTGAGGCAAAGAAGGCATTAAGCACCTGAGCCTTCTCCTCATCACTTGTTACCAAATTTCCTCCTGCATCTAGCAGGGGATGGAGACTCTCCCTGGACTTTCTTTTGCTACTGACATGCTTATAGAAATTTTTCTTGTTATCCTTGATTGCAGAGGCCAAATTAATTTCCAGTTGGGCTTTAGCCCTTCAGATTTCCACCCTGCATAGCCTCACATCCTCTCTGTAATCACTGTGAGTGGCTAGCCCCTTCTTCCAAAGGCTGTAAACTCTCATTTTCTCCCTGAGTTGCAGCCAAAGCTCCTTGTTCAGCCAGGATGGTCTTCTCTGGCATCGGCTTCTCTTAGAGCACCTGGGGACCGCCTACTCCTGAGCCATTAACACTTCCTTCTTAAAGAGCACCCAGCCTTCCTGGACCCCTATACTGTTCAGGAGAGTCTCCCAGGGGATCCTTTCAAGCAGGTGCCCAAACAAGACAAAGTCAGCCCTTTGGAAGTCCAGGATGGCAGTCCTGACCTCTCTAGGAATAGAGAACTCTATTATTTCATAATCACTGTGCCCTAGTCAACCTCCAACCTCCATGTCATCCACAAGCCCTTCTCTGTTCACAAAGAGGAGATCCAGCAGGGCACTTCTCTGGTCGGCTCACTCACCAGCTGTGTCAGGAAGTTGTCTCCCACACATTCTAGGAATCTCTGGGACTGGTCTCGTTCTGCTATGTTGTATTTCCAGCAGATGTCTGGGAAGTTAAAGTCACCCACAAGAACAAGGGCAAGCAATTGTGAGATTAAAATCAATCATTTCAATCATTTAACAACCCCTTCAGCCTCTGCAATAATGGCAGGAGACAGTCTGCAGAGGTCACATGCCCAAGTACTAGGAGTGGAAATGTCTATGTTTTTCCATGCTCATCTCAAGTATCAGTATTAGCAACAAACCAGTTCTGACTGTTTCATGCTTGTCTGTGATTCTGTCTAAGGCAGGGGACATAGGTTTTTTTTGTTGTTGCAACTTTATTTATTGGTGTTCTAGCAATGTGTGCAATACAGTAAGACAAAAACTGGAGAGGAAGTAGGGCACTTGACAGTGTACAGGGGACATACATGACAGGACAGGAACTCAGGTGTATGTATGATTCTTGTTACAATAGCAAATACCCAGAGGAAGGGGAAAAATAGGCTGAGGACCCATAGCCATGTGCTGCATCTCAGACTGGATCATTGTTTTGCCAATTATTAGGCCTAGCATAAAGAATACAGCCAGCATAAAGATGAACCAATAACCAAATTGTATTTGATACAAAAGGGTCAGTACATGGGTGAGCACTGGGGGTACAAATCAGTCAGATTATACATAATCAACATCAATCCCACTGACCCCAACACCACCACCACCACACAACCAACAGTGGGTGGAATAAATGATGAAATGCAGTCTCCCATAGAAGGGACAGGAGACAACCATCAACAAGCCAAACACATAATACCAAGGAAGCCACATACTGAATCTCTACACAGCCCACGTTTACAACAGCCAGACCTGACTGGAGCCCAGTTCCAGGGAGGCAGGAGGTCCTTCCCCAACAGGAAACTCCACAAACTGCATCCACCTCATAGACAGACACTGCCCCTTCCTGCAAGTGGTCCCAGCTTTTACCCCTAAGTGGGACACCTGACCTTTGGTTACTTAATGCAGACACCTGGGGCTCATTTACCCAATGGCTCTCCCCGCAAGGCCACGGCACCCTGGAGGGAAGCCTAAAGGCAAACTCACACCTCCCCCCCCCCTTTGTGAAGGGCTGTGGGAATCATCCATATGTCAACCTTCATTTGGGGCTTGGGGTTGAAACACCATCATTTCAAGCATTGAGTTACTTGCTGTTATTCTGGACCTGGACCCTCCAGGGGTATTTTGAATGGAAAGTGTAAATTATTTCTAGTTATCTGCTACCTAGTCAGCAGAGCTTTTTCAACAATGCCTATCCACATGTAACCATTAGCTGAAACTCTGATTAGAGAGAACTTGTTTTGCTCATAAGACCTCTTACCTTCAGTGAAGGGTAAGCAAACACTTAAGCTATTTCCTGAATAAGATTGCTGTCCTAAAGTGGAAACAAAACAACTAAATGTTACAATAGGGAGCTAGGAATCATTGTCTTTCTGCTCTTTTTCTGTTTTCTGTTCTTTTAGTTTATTCTGCTCATTATGTTTTGCACATCCTGTAAAGATCTGTTGGATCCATAGGAGGATATGTTACCAATTAGTGATCTTCTGTTTTGGAAGGGAGATTTCTTAGCAGGAAACTCTTGCAGCTCTCAGATGATCACCAGCTGTTCAACTGCATTTTATAATTTAATTATACAGGATGACAAAAAATACTGACCTCTCCCAAGAATAATTTCCAGCAAGGACAAAAGTTTGTTCTTCAGCTATTATTGCCTTATTTGGGCTGTGATTCCTCTCCTAAAAAGACAGAGCAAAGGTTCACATCATTTAGGTACTGGCAGTTTGAGGTGCTTGGACAACACAGTTTCAGATGACACTGTCAGACCTAAAGTTTCCATTTTTGACTGAATTTTTCATCCACACTTGCTTAAAAAACTGCCAAATATTATAATTGAGAAGGTTGATAAAATATATTTCTTATTTTTAAATTTTTTTCATTCATTTTCTGTATTTAATACAGTTGATAGTATTGTGGCCAAATTATTTAGAGTTCAGCTTTAATGCTTTAAGTTTTCAGTTTCAGAGTGCCTGCCTTCAGCTTTCTCTAGTCAGGCTGCCAGTGTCAGTCTACTGCTGCAGGCTCTTATAAAACCTGGAAAAGTTTATAAGAATAGGATACTGTGGTTCTGCAGGGTTTTGGATAAAGCGCATGCTAAATAAGAATGTGGTTTTTAATTAATCTAATGACAGCTTCCAGCCATGCTTTTCTTCAGAGCATCAGGCTGTGCTTGACATATCTTTTTCTTAATACTTTTTGCTAGTCTTTGGCCTGTTAATTCATGTGAGCTGCACTAAGCTTCTCTGCAAGAATTCAACAAAGTTCAGTTGTAGTTAACTTTTCTCTGTACTCAGCTGTGACTAGAAAGCATACATGAGTCGAAACAATATGTTTAAATGCCCTGCTTTATGTTAAAAAAAAAAATGGTATTAATATTTTAACATTCCAAAGGAGAAAGCAGTTATTAATATCACCCAAAGGCATTACTAAAATTGCTCTCTTTTTGGATTTCAAGATTACCATCTGTGTAGCATCAGTAACAGATGTTCTTTTCACCAGAAAAATATACATGAAAGCAAGGACAATATGCTTGTATGGGCTATTGAATGTAAAGAGTGTTATAGAAGTAATGGAAGAACAAATGGCAAAGAAGACAATGTGTTTTGTTGTAAGGGGATCTGGAGAAACATTATGCTCCTAGCCAAACCAGAAACCCCAATGGTGGAGGTTTTCTCAAATGGATTAACTGACAAACAGGTTCCAGTTTTATGAAAAATATGGAAGTTTTTTCAGAATTTTGAAGTTCACATTTTTCTTCCTTTTGTTCTGTTTGGGTTTGTCTTAATTCATACAACTCCTATTAAATGTCCATGATTTGTAAATGTAAAGAAAATTAGGGGGGGGGAATGAAGGTCCTGAAAATGGGTGAGTATAAAACTGAAAGCAGCTCTGAGTGTTATTTATTCTCATAGCTCTGTTAAACCAAAGTGTATGATAATATGTAACAAAATATAATCATTCCATTTTGTTTTGTCAGCCTTGTGCAGTATCTTTATCTTTGATTTGCAATTAAAGTTTCTCAGCTTTCACAAGTTTTCCTGATTTCAAAGTATTTCTTTAATGGTTCCTTTTCCCTCTCTTTTCAGCATGAATCTGTTAATTCAGATAGCATTTTCTAAACCTTAGTGTTCCTTTATGATGCTTTTCCAGGTTTCAGAATGGCCAGTGGGAAACCAGGGTTTACTGTATGACCGTAACTGGATGGTTGTAAACCAGAACGGAGTCTGCATAACTCAGAAGCAAGAACCAAGGTTGTGTCTTGTAAATCCCTTGATTGATCTGAAGAAAAACATTATGGTCATCCAGGCAGAAGGTTAGTAACCAGTATCTTTTTTTCCTCTTCACCGCTTGTGTCAAACTTCTAGATACCTGCATGCTTCCACCAAAGTATTGAACGCTGTGTATGCTTACTGACGCCAGGGACAAATTCTGCTACCAGCTGTGGGCAAAGAAAGCCTAGGCTGTAATATACAGCCCTGGGTAGCTTCCTAGCTTGTAGGCAGAGAGTAGACAGTGACTCCCTACATGCAATTAAGTGGATGCTCCAGGAAGGAGTAAGGAATTGACAGATGTGGAAATTTACTGATTAATCTATCTCTCCACATCATGAAGTCCATCGGCCTGAAGGGACTGCAAAGGTAAAGGAATAGGAGTCTAACATCAAACAGCCTGGCCAAAGACCTTACCATTTTATAGCTCTCCTCCTCCTTCCAGCTGTGGGACTAGAAGTGTAGTGTCTTCAGTGGAAATCAGCATGAATTAAAATAAGGACCAGACTTTATTTAGCTCAGTTAAATACTTGCACCAGCAGGCAAATATTTCATGATGTTTGGGCTTCTCTGGACTTATCAAAACCCTTTTTATTCTCTGCTGAGGATTAAAAAAAAGAAAAAATCTTATGGAAAGCCCTTTGCTACTTGGGGGTGCAAGTTATTTATTTTGCTAACAGTGCTGTTAGCACTGAACACTGAAACAGGTTTGTATTCCACAAAAGTCATTATTAATGCCAAGTTTGCATGTGTCTGAATGGTGTTCATGATTTCCCTTGGGTCTAACATTTACTCAGCCTGTATGTCTTAACCATTAATAATATATGTGCCAGCATTTTCAGTAGCTAGAGCAAAACAAGGGAATCGGTATTCAGATTTTTTACCCTTTGTTAGAAATCCATATGTGTGGATCTGTAACTACAGTCTCCATTCTGTTTGTGCATTACAGCTGTTGTCCTCTCCAGCTGTCTGAGTACTCTCCATAAAATTAAGTCTGACCAGTTGATTTCTTTTGTCTGGAATATATTTGTCAAATGTACATTTGGGTGCTTCCACTAGCCTTGTGTGATTTTTGTGTGTGTTTCAGATCCCAAACACAATCTAGTCTCTTCTTAGGGATTCCAGACTGGCTCATTGGCACAAATGTTGCTATTTTCCACTTTTCCCTTTATAATCTTGCTCTGAAAAGGTATGGTTAATTCATGTCAATTCTTTGTGTAGCACCTTGCACCTCAGATTTTTGTAGTACACTTGCATAGGCAGCCTTCTCTCACAACTTTTAAATTAACAAGTGCTTCAGAACTATTGCTAAAAATTCAGTTCTTTTCCATCTCTCTTCCTTTCTGCTGGTACCTCTTGCTCTCAGGCACAATGTGAAGTCTTGTTCAAACCTTCTCCACTTATCCTTCACATTTTCAGAGGTTCAGCTCTGTTGCGCCTTTTGATTGCTTTGTTCTGCTCTTCTAAGTGTGTCCTTAATTTTTTTCCTTGCTAATACCACATTGTTCAGACAAGTGCATATGCATTAGTATGTGTGCCTGTCAATAATCCCCACACTGACATACTTCAGAGAGTCAGGAAGTTTTCTCAGACAAAAATGACAGTCAAGGAGCCCGTTTCTCACTGAGATTTACAATCTCTTGCCGTAGTTAGTGCCAGGGTGAAATTCACCTTTAAATCCTACATTTTACTTTGTGTCATTCTTGGAGTTTTCACTGTCATTCACCTTTTTTCCTACGAAAGCAAGAACCATTTCCATCTAGAAACCAAGTCTAAGGATCACTTTTCCGCCCCAGCGTGATTGATCAGATCTCCAGAGTGCTCTAACAGAAACATGGTTGGCATTTATTTATAGTACAGCCAGCATGTAAGTGTGGAGTCATTTTATTCTTTGTGTAATGACTCTAGATACCAAAAATCTTAGCCCATAAGGTGGTCTGGGCCCTCTTTTTGTAATAGCCCTGCTATTTTTCACTCTCTTAGTGTACTTGCAGTCTGTTGTATTTTTTTAATGCTTGAGATAATGGCTCTCATTTGCTTGGGGAGACTATTCCAAAGGTTGCTGCTCATAAGATAGCACAGTGATGGGTACACATACGAATTGACAAGGTAAGACTGAGCAGATAAATCTGTAGGAAGTTGTTCCAATATTTATTCTGTTTTCTTTCCTCTTACCTGCAGCCTAAATGCATGATTTATTTGTTGATGTTAAATTTTTAATTTTTTCTTTTATCCTTTCACTTACATAGGTCATTGTTATATCTCCCACTTAAATCATTTTGTGGCAGACAAATTTAATTTAGTAAGTTGATTCTTTCCTCGAAAATCCCATGTTAATCACTGTTGCTTTTGTCACTACTCTCTCCAGCTGGTCAGTAGTTTGTTGCTAATGTAGGACCTGAAGCTGAATGCCGCATGTGTAGCTGGAGCAGCAAGCAGTGCAGTGAGGAGCAGTAGCCTTCTGATGAGCGAGACTGGTTGTTATGCAGCTCAGAGCCTTCACTGGCCTCCATCTGAGGCTTGTGGTATTTCAGATTTGTAGCACATAGCCTGCTGACTATAGTCACCTCCAGGGCTCTTCCAGCTTTGTTGCTTTGCAAGTTTCTTTCTCCCACTGGATGCCTCCCACCCAAACTGCCTTTCCTCAGCTACAGTAGCATGCGTCTTTCCAAGAGCAGTTTTGTGTCCTCCTACTCCCCCTCCCCACTCCCCGTCAGTTCCTCTGTTCTTCTCAGTGTGATGGGGACATTTTTGGTGGTGAGGAGTGGGTGCAGGAGGCAACAGTGGTGAAAAAAAGAGAGGCAGACCTTTACTGCACCTCTTGATCTGCTGAATGTGAAAACCCAGCAGCTCCCTGCTGGCCGGGTGACAACTGCAGTCAAGCTAGCTGCCTTCCTCCTGCTCCTCTACAAGGAGGCTGTAACCGCTCTGCTTTCTCTACCAGTTTCTCTGCTGTCATCTGTGCTAGTCTCATTGTAAGAGCAGGCTGTGGCAATGATCTCCAGCTAGAGCGTGCTTTGCTGTCTGGAGGTTTCTCTCTCCAGTAGAGAGAGCCTAAGGCAACCGTGCTGCTGGATTAGGTGCCCCTGGTTAGTACCTAAAACCCAGTGGGGCGAATCCCACATAGCTGAATTGTGCAGCATTCTTAAATAACATTTTGCTGTTACACCTTTAGTTTATGGAGAAGACTTTAGCTGTACCACTTTTAAAACATAATGAGTCTCTTCTCTCTCCCCCTCCAGGCACATGCTCTCCTCTCCCTCTAGAACTTTTCATTAGTGGAAAATTCGTTTATGGCTATTTTATTTCAATATGGTTTAATATTCTCTGTCTTCTCTGTCCAACAAAATAAAACTGTCAGCATGATTTAGTATGACAGTAACTACTCTAATAAGTTTTGCTGACTCCTCTGTGTGCTGAGGCACCACTTCACGTTCTTTCTTTAACCCCTGGGTGCAGCGTGTCTCCGTAGCCCATCTAACAACCAGCCTTGGATGGGCAGACCCACTGTCTGAGCCAGCTGTGTGATCCTGCCATGTCTGTGTGTATCAAGGACATCAGACAAGGCCAAAAGCTTAGGATCCTTCCCTGGCATGCCTACAAAATTATTTGGCTTGCATGGCAGCTGGGGAGCTCCAGGTATTCCCCTAATGGCTGGGTAAGGGGATAAGTGAGAGCAGAGGGAGAGGAAGGGCTTGTGCTTGGTCCCTCATTGGCCATACTTTACTTTGGTAGACAAGTGAGATTTTAATTTTGAGAAACTGCTTTTTGGAATTTTGTCCAAATTATTTTCTTGGGCTATGTAGATGTTAACAGGCATTTCCTATTCTTTTTGATGTCAAGAGTGTAACTAACCCTTGCTATCACAGGACTCATTCTGAGAAAATCGGTGTAACTTTAAATAAGCCTCTGTGGAGAAAGACAACTTCCTGTATCTCGACTGAACCAGTTAATGGTTAGGCTCTCAGCAATTTAAAGGTGGACAGGAGCAAGTTCCTTTATTTCTAGAAGCCGTATTACCTGAGTGGGAATCAAGGGAGATCTTGTTGTGCTGCTCCATCAAATACATGGGAGCACAGATTACACTGGTCTTGTTCCTGACTGACATAAAATTAAGCCAAACAGAATTTAGCTGAGAATACATTTCTGTAGAAGACTAATTTCTCTCTTTCCATTTTAGCTAACAAACAGCACTACTTTGGCGAGTTGGGCATTACTTTGCCACTGAACAGAGGGAGAAATTTTGAGTACTGTGGAGGCCCTTTAAAATATTGGAGTAGAAAGATGCTAGCAAAACTGAGCAACTAATTACACTTTATGGAGTTTATTGTGCCTTCAAATAAATGTTACTGCCAATAAAAATAATGGGAATTAAGTGCATACACTGATGAAAGAATATACATGAATAGTTTATATTTCAGTCTATTGAAATAACAGACCTCTAATTTTTCTCATTGACTGAAAATAGGAGCTATAAAGACAAGAATAATTTTTTTTATATTAATACTGTGAGCACATCTGTGAATTTTATTATCAAGCAAATGACCATGGAGAATGACAGCTTTTACATTTTAGTAACTGGCAATATTCTGCTTTATTTTTTTGCCTTAAGATAGAATAAAATTGTAATTAACAATGTTTAACTGACCTAAACATCACTGTAAAATGTGTACTGTTCAATAAAAATGTGATACACTTGCTGGTGTATAAAAGTAGGGCTTTATAAAGCCCTGAGACTCTATTTTAAGAAATTTTGTGAGCATGCCTTGCTTAGAAAATATTCCTGAAAGACGTAACAGCTGAGGATGCATACAGGATGAAACCTTTTAAACTGTTCTTTTCCAGAGGGAATGATGTTAATGATTAACTTTTTCAAAGTACAAGAGCATTAGTTCTCGTTTATAAGATGATAACATCGGCTTCTTTTTCAGGTTGCTGCAAGCAAGTTCAATGCATTTATTACACATGCTTTATTTTCCTAAGTGAACCTAGCTTCTCCTCCTCTGTCGTTGCTTCTGAAGCATACTAACATCATTAGCTAAAAAAGGAGTAGACGTCTTTCTGTATTGAAAACTCAGGTGGAACAGAGCTAACAGTTGGGATATAGTGAATCTGAACTACATTTCTTTATTTTTCAGAAGAGAATAAAACAATTTGATTTCACCATATCACAGAGCTGGTAGAGCTTGATTCTCATTTGCATTACAGTAATATACACAGGAAGTAATGAGTGAAATTGAAACATGCTGATATAAAGCTGGAGTACAGGAGATCAGTCTTTGCTGGTTTATGTGGCAGTATAATGGAAAAGAGTTGGATTCATTGCAGCCACACAGTAAAACCCTTTGTTTATTGTTTCAGATTATTGCTTTCAATTAACAGAAAGAGTACAGCTTTGCTTTTAGTACTAGTAAGCCACAGTAGCCTTTCCATGTCTTTGGCTTGTTCTGTTAAAGATAAGTATGGAAGAACCTGTTAACACAGATCATTACCAGATATTCTTCATCTAGTTTAAACTTTGAGATGGATAGATGGGAATAATTCATTAGTGGTTTCCATACATTTTATCTTTAAATTATTGTCGTTTTATGATACATTATATTTCTCTCCTTGAACAGCCTGTGCTTATTTTTTCAAACCCCCTTCATCTTTCATCTTTCTGATCACTCCATCCCACCATTCCAAAAAAACCCCAAACCAACAGCGATTAACCTCATCTCCTGATTTGCTGGAGGGAGCACAACAGTGGTAAACTCATCCTTTCGACAGAAACCATGACTGAGGCAGTAATTCTCTGTCAGTTTTGTTGCCTGAGATAAACAGAGAATGAAATTACTCAAAGCTGAAATTGTATATTCCTTAATGTGTTTTGGGTACGAAGGTCATCTGTAGCCTTTGCTCTTTGCATTATCATTTGGAGCCACCTGCAGGCAGAGAATATAATTCTAGCAAAAGGAAAAGATTTTTGTCACATGAATTTGAGAGGCTGCTGTGATTGCGAGCAGGTGCAAAGATAAGAATTTTTTCATGACGCTATGTTTCTGCATAAATGTGGTTTTTTAAACATGGTTTACTCTCTGCTCATCTAGGCATGGACCCAATATCTGTATCACTAGAAGAAAATACAGGAAAAGAGGCTGTTACCTGTGAGAGTAAAGTCTGTTCACACAGGTGAGTAAAAGCAGAGAGGAATCAAAGCTGAAAATCACTGCTATGACACTCAGGACATGACTGGATGGACACACAGAAGTCATTAAAAAAAGGGGGGGGAGGGAAAGCAATTAATGATTTAGTGGACCAAGAGAAGACAGATTTAGACAGGTAATTTGACATGCCCAGCATGGCTGGTAGAAAACACCAAAAATAAAATTTAAAAAGGTTGAGAAGGACAGTACAAGAGACTGTGATGATTTGGCACTCACTTGAATAAGGGAGATCTTTGTTTTACTTGCTGCAAGGATGAGAAAGAGGAAAGGTGTCCCCAGTTACTTCCAAATGCCAAGTGGGGGCCTCAGCAGGACTCTAGAATTCAGTTCCTTCATTTGACAGTAATGATGCTGGCAACTTTGCACATTTCATGCTGTGTGGATTCAAAATTGCTAGAACCCACCGAGAATATAAACAGCTTCCCATATTTACAACCCTTTTTAATTTTGTTTTGACCACCTATGTTGATCAATGTCCCCTTAACAATCTTGGGAAGATTGCAGGTGAGTATGTGAAATAACAGTAACTCTAATCAAGAGACATACCACTTCAGTGAAATACAACATTATGCATAAATTAATTTCCTATCAGTGAACTTAAGTGTTTATCCATCATATTTTCTAAGTACTTCCCAGTCTCATTAAGTTTTCTGAGTGGCAGTGTATCAAGTGCCTTCCTAAAGTATATTTGCATTATCTACTACAGTCTCTTGGTAAGTCCAACTAAAAGACCTACTTACAGATTTATATCTTTTTTTAACCAAGGTATACTAATTCTTTGTAACCCTCTACATTTACTTGTCTGAGGGTAACACATAAGGAAACCAGCAGAAGACCTGGACATTTTCCCCATGGAGCCATGCAGGAAATGATCTTCTCCTTCTTTACTAGTACCTATTCAGATGATAAAGATGATCTTTTTCTCAGAAGTGTATTTTCCTCAGGTAGTGGAATTATCCGAAGAGTCATTTGTTTAAACCATCTGTCCCACTTCCCTTAGTGTTGACTCATCCTTAGCCTCCCCATGGTTAGCCCATCTATTACAGGCTGTAAAATAGCCTAGGTTATCTTTCTCTCTGTGTGCATATAATTGGCTGCCATACTATTTATTGTAGCTTGTCTTTCATGTCACTGACTCTGTAATTTTTAATATATGAAACAGGAAATTTTCATGGGAAACTGCTTAGAATTCTGAGGAGGAAGAAAAGGATGAAATGACAAAGGAGGAGGTGCGAGACAAATTGCACAGAATGGACTGTAATTAGCAAATAAACAGGGCAGGAAGTAAGGCAGAATGAGTGGACAATGTTGATGAGGCTCCCAGACTGCTCAGAGATGCAACAGCGCTGATGCCAGGGAGCAGGGGAGCCTCTGGGGCCAAAAAATGGAAAAACAGTGGTTTACAGTAGGACAAGTGATTTGTGGCCCGGGGTCTTTTCTGCCAAGTGTCTGAGGTGAGCAATGGGACCAAAAGTCTTTGTTAAAAGGCTTTTATTCAAAAGAAACCTCCACTGAAGGCATTTTCCACTTACTAATTCTGCTCTTTGATGCTGTGATTTCACCCAGTTCAGTTGGTTTAGGTGGTCACTCTGAATTTACAGAGATGGCTGAGCATAGCACATGATGTAGAATCTGCAAGCAGTCACATGAGAAAGTTTAATTTCAGAGCAGCCACGAAAGTTTAATGAGCCCAAGTTTGCCATGTGAAGCAATTCATCAGTGTTAGCCTTCATCTCAGCAGGGGCTGTCCATGGGCAAGTGCCGCTCACATCAGAAGGACATGTCTTTCTACTATAATATCTAACAGTGGACAGAAGCAAGTAGAAGCTAGTGATGTTAAGGTTATTGATGTTGTGGAAGACCCTAAATGCTCAAGGTTATTGCTCTACTGAAATAGTCAGGGACACATCCTCCTCTTGACAGACCACAATATGAAAGAGATCAAAGGAAGGGTATCAGTGGTGGAAGAAGACAAAGGTAGTTAAAACCAAGGTGAACTGAACCTGTTGCACATAAATGTATGTATTTTATCCCTTGGAATCAATATTCAGACTTCAGCTGTCCTTGTTTCTTCTTCTATAATAATTACCTAGCTAGAGGGACCAGCTGTAACACACTGAAGCTGAATGACATAATGAGTGGGGAACTCAAGGCAAACGTCAAGTAAAAACTGAGAGAACTAGGCCCTCCTTTATAAATTGCCTGACATATGCCAAATGAAATTTAATGCTGATAGATATAAAGTAATACTCAACAAAAATAAACATAAAGCAGAAAATGAGTAGAATTGAGCTACAACAGAAAGACTTTGAATAAGACCTTGAAGAAGGTGATGGTACTTGCTCAGAAAATGATCTGGCGATAAGGGAAAGCAATTTGAAAACATAGCAGTCTTGGAATACGAAAACTACACAGTGACATTTGATGAAAGACAAAGAATGCTCTGTGTGCCTAACTCAGCCACTGAGACTCAAAATGGTAAGCAAATAAAAAAGAGGGCAAAACTTTGATTCTGATTTATACAGTATTAAGCTTTAGCAGGCTGCTAGAGGTCGTTGGCTCGGGAGAAAATTTAAGTACCCCTAGCACCTCTGAGGGGCAAAAAATATTTGGGTAATTTGTTTCACCTGTACTGTTACCAAGAAAGATTCATGCCTTCTCTTTAGCAGCTTTCTCCCTAACAGAGCGACCAGCAAGAACACCAGAACTGCTCAGCTCAGACTATAGAATCCATGTGGACTCTCGCCTTTTGTCCATTGTTTCTTGCCACAGTGCCTACATTTCATAATACCAGAGGTTCATTTCAGCTCTAGGACATCACTGGCTAAATGCAGTTGTAGTTGGCATCCTTCCAGTCTCAGAGTGGGGAGAGGATACAGAGCTGCACCACAATCAAAATTCAGAACAACCACTGAAGAGATACCTTATCCCTGCAGGATCAAATCTCTTTCATTTCACTTGTCCTGGCTTTCTACCTGTGTAACTCAGATGAACCAACAAAGCATTTCGTAAAGCCAAGCCATGTCTCTCTATCCTAGGGCTTAGCATCTTTTGCTATGAGGAGCTGTTTTCTTGTTTTCACAGAGCAAGTGGTCTCCATGCAAATCAGTTTCTTTGACTGGATAGGACAAAAAGGTGAGCAGAGGACCACTGCTACCTCAGTTTCCTTACTTCAAGAATCCTGCCTAGATTGCCACAGGAATTTGCATTCCTCGTATCTGTTTATGCCATATAAATATTAGATGTCAGTCAAATCTCCTTTTGTAGTCAATAAAGAGAATTAAACACTCTCAGAGTAAGAGTCATCACATCCTGAGGTCTAATATAGATGGGAACTACTTCTTTCAGTTATCTGTGAGGAGAACCCAGATAATTACTTTAAGATTGATGTTAAGATTACTCAGGGCTGTGAAATCTGATGGCAAATAGGATCGCTTCCCAGTGATCTGATCTGTGCCCTTCCTGAACCAAGAGAGGTGATCTCAAAATCCTTCTAGGAGAGATTACATCCAGGTAAAGAAGGCAAATCTATTGCCAGCCTTGCAGAACTCACTAGACAGTTTACTAGTCATGGAAACCGTCTTTAGATTGAGAAATACCTGGGCTCTGCTAGTGGAGCCATGCTTTTATGTGGAGTGTCTGTACTAACATGAATTAAATTAGGAAATTAACATCATTCTACCTGGTGAGATCATTAAAAATTACACACAGTGTGGCACAGTGGGGAAATCTTAAATTCAACTCAGATTAATCCTCTCTGTTTTACTAAGAAGCACAGACCAGAGACTAACTTTTTCGTAACACTGTATTGTAATATTGTAATACGAGCTACCAGTTACTGTACTTCAGAATCAGTGTCTCGAGTGTTACGATTCCTTTATTCTATAGTAATTTTCTGTATAAAACTAAATTACATCTCATGAATATTAAATTCAAGACACAGAGTACAGTTGAGGAAGTTGGGAGATAAAATTATGCAGAGCTTCACATCTCTTTTTTATCACTCATCAGAGAATACAAGTTCTGTATTTTGTATTGGAAGAAGCAGAATAAACATTTCGTAATTCATCTTCAGTTTTGCAAATTAATGCTTGGGCAATCAAATTTTGCTAAGTACCTCTTTTCTTATAATAGGGTAAAAACACATGATTGTGGAGATGGAATTGCTGACTGGTTCTCTTTGTTTCTTGGTCATCCATGTCGCTTGATAAGACAAAGTTCAGACATGAAAAACAGGTCTCATCGGAAAACTACAAAAGGTATGTTTTCATTCTTAAAAAATTGTGATTTCTCACTTAGTAAGCATCAGGCCCATGGACTTCTTACTGACTATATAATTACCCTGATAAAGGGTGAAAAAGTCATTCAATATTGATCTAGTAGGTTTCAGAGGGTTAATTTCTACCCAAACTGTGTTTATGCTGCCCTTCTACTTGTTACATTTTGTGAAAATGTACAGATAACCAGTCTTGGGATTTTTATCATGACCATGATTTTGTCTGGAAACTCAATAATAATTTTGAAAAATTACCATGAAAAATCTATAAACAAAGAATTTATTCTTAGACTAAATTTCATTATAAAAAGGATCAAATTGAAAGAGATCAAAAATAGATATTGCTCTTGTAAATTGTTTTACAAATTTGGTAAAATCTCAGCTCTATCTCAGTTTCTAAATGCATTGCATTATTATAATTTACAGATGTGAGGGGATTCTTGGAATCTTTCCTTAGTGTCTGGAGCTGAGTGAATAATTTTTTAATGAGAATAAATTAGAGGTCAAAGGAAGGATGAGGTGAAATTGCTAGTATAATCTTCCTGATTTTTAACAATCATTTTAGAATCTTGGACTAATTTTTTTTAGGTTTGTCATCTGCTACAAACATCTCACTCTCTCTTGTGAATGAAGCACAATACCTCCTGATAAATGTAGCAAGCATTCTGCAGCTGAAAGAACATGTTTCTGCAAGGTAAGATTCTTCTGTCTCCAAATGTCTCTCAACAGTCTTGGTTTTCAAAATCTAGCCATAAGATGCCGATAGAACTGTTTTATCTAGAAATTTAGAGATAGTTGCCGTTCAACATTCAACAAATATATAGGTACTAAACTGCTATAATTATTTATTCCTGTATGACTTCTGAAAATTTGGATTAAATGTTTGAACATAATCTGTCTGCCAGTCTTCTTTAGGAAAACTTGAACAAAATTCTTGTCAAATGATTTGATGGCAGGAGATAGTTGGGAACCAGCCAACTTCTATATGTGGGAAGAACAAAGATAATTAGGTTTTCTCCACACAAATAATCTGGCAGGTGAAAATACAAAATCTTGCTGCTTGCTTACCTATTTCTTTCCTATGGGAAGGATTAAGATTTAGAGCAAACATTCACAACAGAAATATTTTTAAACTACTTGCAGGACTGGATTTATTTCATTTCTTAATTGAATTTGGCTTTACTTGTACAAAAGTAGGAGATAGAAGCAGCAAATGAAACACTGAGCCAGCCCACAGTTCAAAGATAAGGAACCTATTACCAACTAAATTTTCATATACTGACAATAGAAAGTTGTTTCTTAAATGTAACTAGGACAGGCTCAAATTCCACAGAAAATCTGCCCTTAAGGCCTCTATCATAGCAGTGCATCCCACAGCCCCAGCATTTGTCTCTGAGCTTCATTTTCCTATTTCACCAAACTTCCCTGCTTCTGCTTAGAGTCATCTCCCCTCTTAGTCACGCACCAAACATGCTCCCTGCATTGAAATTCCTGTTTTGAGTAGAGAAGAAATATATATATATATATATATATATATATATATATATATATAGCTGTAGGAGGATACGTATATAGATTCAGTATTTAAAACCACTGACTGAATGAAGTATCGCTACAGACCACTGGAGCTTGCATTGCCTGAGGGTTTTCTTTCTTTAGGAGAAGACAGTTGGGCAATTTTAGGATATCATGGCAGTGCTCCTCTGGATAAAAAGCATGGAAAAGTTTTGAATCAGTCCATTTCTCAGCTGTTTTGACTCCCCTTTCTCAGTGACAGTTAATGCCTTCTTTTGAGGCTTGACTGGCTGAGTTATTACTCCTTGGGAGAACAACTCTTGCAGGCATCTCAGGCTCAGACTGGGCTTTTTCCATGGTAAGGGTCAGTGAAGAACCATCCAGACGTGGGATCTGAGCGTGAAGAAGGAGAGTATGAGACCAGAGGGAACAACTGAGGATGAAGGAGGACAGGGAAATTTGGTAAAACATGCAGTGTCAGGTGATTCACTGATTTTCCACCTTCCAGTACAACTAGACTTGTAATCTCCTTTTCCTGAAAAGAAACTCCAGATATGACTGGAGCTGCCATGGTGCCTGAGAAGCATCTTGCTTCCCACTCTGCAGCAAAATTTGGGAAACTCCTCCCTATTTTGCCATGCAGTGCTTTCTCAGAGTGCTGGGGAAATCAATTCAGCATAGATATACAGCATCCTCATTCTGCACTGTTACTAAATCATGTTGTATGAACTTTCCAAATACTGAACAGTGCAATGTACTTTCAAGCATCTGCACATATGGGTGCACATTATTAAATGTGTTTTCTTTTTTAGAAAGTATTATTTAACTTACTGGCATGTGGGGTTTTTTTTTGTTTAACAAAAACCTGTTAAGATTTATAAGACAATTTCAATCTTCAGTTGATTTTTAATAATTTCTCTTTGTATGTTCTGTAAGTAAAAATTAATCTTCCAGTTTGCTCTTGGTTCTTGAGAGGTGATCTAAAACAGATACAGCAATTTAATTAAAAATTAGAATGTAACATACTGTTGGAGAGCTACATGTACACAGAGACATCTGTCTCTCAGACATTACCATTACAGGTCCCCTTCATGAAAATCCTCATGACTTGGCCTTATGCTCAAACGTTCTTGTTAGAAATACGCCCTTGAAGATGCAAATATTCATTTTCAAGCTTGCCTGATAAATATAATGTGTTCTGGATTGCAGGGTCCACTACTGTGAATAGTCCACAGTACCTAGGCTGGCTTTTACACTAATTTTCACAACAGATCCTTGTTGAGATTTGCAGGATGAAGGTACCTGTCACTCCATCCAACCAATGCATGTTTTGAGGGAGGGGAAATAATGGCTGTTTGCTCAGATACATGCTACCAAGTAATTAGAAGCAGTTCTGAGTGATGAGGATAGGTGCAGGAGAGGTGAAGTATTTTGGAGGTGAGCCTGAGCAGGTCGAAGGTAGAGAGCAGGGGCATTGCAGTCTTTGAAGATCAGCAGCAAAGGATAAATAGTAGAAAATCAAAGCAGTTTTCAGCAGCTGGCTTAGGACGCTGCAGGCCCAGCTCTGAGGTTACTTGGGGCTTTTCATGCCCCCACCAGTACCGATTGGTGTAGCAGGCACTTACATGTCACAAAATGCATTCAAAACTAGAGGCTACACAGC
Source organism: Athene cunicularia (assembly GCF_003259725.1). NCBI lineage: Eukaryota > Metazoa > Chordata > Aves > Strigiformes > Strigidae > Athene > Athene cunicularia. The sequence continues at coordinate 83,758,089 of NW_020799095.1, read as the reverse complement.
ACCCCATCTCCAAGAGCCCACGGCAGAGCTAGGAAGCACAACAGCGTAACTGAACTTGTTCATGACTGACTGCTATTTTGCTCCTTGTCTGTTTGAGCATCAACATAGTCTACACCTTCTGTTGGCTCCTATCTCCTGCAGTCATTACGAATCGTGTTTCAGCCATGGGATTGCCTGTGGGATCTCAAGGGAAAACCTGTAGCCCTTCAGCTTCCCATCCCACTTTCTACCCCCAGGCTGCTGGAGCCCTTGTGAACAGCAAAGGCTTGATGGAGCTGGGTTTGTGTGGTTGGACTGAAAGTCTGCACTGACAGTTTATCCTTATGCACATTTGTCTACTAAAGAAGATCATTCAGACTATTTTAAATAAAATCAAGATCTTTTTTTCATCTAACAAGCCTCTTCTGGCAAGACTGCTTGATGTGGACAGTTTTCCCTGTACTTTGATTTTGCATGTTTTTCTTAATTTAAAATTAAAACACATTTTAAACTGTGTCCTTTTTTTTTTTTTTTTTTTTTTTTTCCTCTTCTGTAGGATGTCATATCCCAAAGTTGTCAGACCACAGCTGATGGAGTATCAAAAATTGTTCATGTCCATAATCACTAATGGAAAAAAAAAAAGTGTTCTTCAACATCTCACTAACAACAGCACCGAGAGAACTCTCTTGCAAATTTTAGGGCTGTCTTTTTTTCCTGGTACTGGTTGGGTTCTCCTTTGGAAGAAGAGTAAAGGATAACAATTCAAGGGTGCAGCCAGATTTCTGATATTTGTATGCAGTCTGCTGCTCTGTCTGCCTCATATATGTTCTCTGCACTGACACAAATCTACACTCTGGCAGTTCAAATGCTTTTAAAGAGGTGGAGATACCACCACACAGAGATTTAATTTTTTTCAAAACACCTATCATTTGGTGCAATCTGCTGCATCCCAAAGGCAAATAATAATAATATGATGAATACATTCTCTCGTAAAATGTCTTTACTGGCCTTTTTCACCTTCAGCATCTGCTGGTTTTGTCCCTTTTGCCACTGCAGCATGTGCAGAATAAGTTTCTATTTGCCTTCTTTTTAGAAGCATTTAACAAGTCAAATGATTGCTAACTCCAAAGATCTTTTCATTTGTTACCATTAGCCTTAAATGTGATAACTAATAAGGAATTTTCTCACAGTCACCTCTCTATATACATTCATACCTACAGTTCCAAGTTACACCTCTGAAGAAGCCACCTAGAGGATTACAAATTATAATAGAAGGATTGAAAATTATAATTAAATACCTTGTGCCTTTTTCATAGCCTCTGTAATAGAACTCAGTCCAGGTTGTTCTGGAGAAACTTTTGCTGAATCGTATTAGCCACTAGATTCTTACATCACAAACATCTAGTGCTGAGCTAGTTAACAAACCTTATTTTTTCTTTTTCTCTGTCAACTCTGTGAGACAGATTGGAAGAGCCATTGGAAATAGAGGAATTAATCCGACGTTTCCGTGCCAACATTGTCATCAGTGCACCAGAGTCCTTTGAAGAAGAAGAGTGGGCTGAGATTTCAATAGGTGCTCTGCGATTCCAGGTGCGAAATCTCTCCTGTCCTAGTCTATCACAAAGTATTTTGACCCCTGGAGACAGAGCAATTTTTTCAAGGCTTTGGCCGGAACATAGGCAGCACAGTTTGTGCCGATGAAATTTCTGAAGTGTGTAAAAAAACCCATGCTGTGACCTGTGGCAAACATGCTTCAATATAACCAAGAGGTTTTGACATATTTCTCCACAATTTTTTTAATTTCATAATTAATAAAATTTCCCACCTCTATCCAACTGAGCAGAACAATAACAACTGTTCTGAGGCAGAGTTTGCTGCATATATTTAGACAGCATGTCATGAGAGAATACCGGTTGCTGTTAAGCATAATAGTCCGAACGTAACCTCGGATTGCTGCACATCAAGCAACTGATTGCCAAAAGACTGGACATGAATACAAGTGAACAATCACTGTCTATTGCCCTCTGTTGTATACATTGAGTCTTAATCTCCATTCAAGACATGTTTCTAAGTCTAGCCTGCTAGGGTTTTTTCATATGTTATGCTTTGTATCATATCTAACAATATAATGTACTTTGTACTGTAAGGAAAGTGCTGAAGAGTCAGACTTTGTTGGCAAATAGATTCTTTTGAGAAGAACTTCAGAAAAGGATACATGAAGAAGCTACCACATGAAACCTAAGGGAATGATGCACGTGTTACATGTTCTGTTAGACTTGTCTGGTTCTTAGACATGAAATACATATTTGAAAATGTGTTGCCTGGGATATGAAAGTGGCTTATTCTTTGTTTTCCTAGGGATGATAATGAAGGTGTAACAGAAGTGCTAAGGTCAAATCTAGAAGCTGTGATAGACATCACTCCTGTTTCTTTCTGGTCAGCATACTGTAAGAAACGGAGGGGTAATTTTTTCAGTAAGGGTGGAAAATACGACTTTTCTGCTCTCTTCTTATGTGTACTTTGATCAGTAAGCTGTAATAGGAGTTACAGAAAATTGAGGAAAAATTTCTTTAGGTAAGAGATGAGGAACACAAAGGACAAAATCCTTGGTGTATGGCTTGCTGGAGGCTAGAGTTGCGCTAGGGAACTCAGCTCAGGATCCTGTTGTGGAAGATAGTGAAAAATAAAAACTCACTCCTGTTTCTGGCATTGAAATACTTTAGGAATTCAAGCCAAAAATAGAAAAGCTTATGCAACTTGCATTGTCTTTTCCAGTCTCTGCTAGGTCCTTATTCAGATACTGATGTAGTAACAGTAGAAATTATGTTAATGGTACTCAATGCCAGGAAAATGGTAGAAGAAGCTGTTGAAAAAAGCAAAGCAGGAAAAAATATTTCCTTCTCTGACTTGTTTTCTTGTTCATTTAATAAAATATAAAAGCTGTGGAAAATCATCTTCTGAAAAAAATGAGCCAGATGTATGGTTTTAAGGGTTATGCTGAAGAGTTGTACAAGTAGTAGTAGATGTATCTTAAAAAAATGAAAATAGCATTTCAGGTCAGCATATAAAAATGTTTGCAGTGGAAGGTGTAATTATTTGCCCCATTTTAAATTTATGACACATTTCACAAAAGTAGAATATTGGGATACTGTAAGAACAGTTTCTATAATGTACAGCTAAGCTAAAGTTAGGGATGCAATATTAAGTGAAATAATATGCAATATGTCTTCCTTCTTCATTTTAGTGCTTTAAGAAGAAATTTGTTGCAGGGCTTTTTTCCCTAAAAACACTCCCTAGTTTAAACAAGAATTAACTTTAAGATCCATGCTCTGTATTACATATGATGTTAGACTAGAGGATCTCATTATTCCTTATGATTATGTAAACTTGTGAAAATTCATATTTTGTATTCTGATTATCTACAAGTGACATACATATAAGAATGGTATTGTGCATTTCAGCTGCACTGAAACTAACACAAGAAAATCCTCCTTGGGGTAAATCCTGAGGTGCTGGCTTACTTTTATATTCCATTCTCCTTTGGGCAAGTACCCCTGCCAGCCTGTAGATGAAATGAAGCCATCAGGAAATACAAATATGTAAATGTTGGGTATTTCTCAGATTCCATCTCTGGGAAAATTTTCCTTTAAAATATAAAAGAAAAAAGTGAATTAAGAATTCGGTGAGACCTTCACAAGTAGTAGACCCTTTGAAAATGTACCTACTGCATTAGGTGAATAGGCCTGACCTCTTACATAATGAAAGCATAAAAGAACACAAGAAAGGTATGTGAAAGATATGTGTTTAAGTTATTATGGTGGTCAGAAGCTTGTACTGCTCTGTGTTGTACTGCTTTGATATACATTTGTGAACCTTCTTTAACTAAAATTTCAGGTTATGGGTCCGTGTAGCAGATGTCAAATAATCTGCATTGATCAACAGTCTGGGGAACGAAACAAAGAATTTCTGCAGTCTCTGTCTGCTGCCAGGGGTAGAAAGGTCAGTACAGTACTCTAAAATTGCTGTATATAAAGATGTAGTTACTTTACTACCTATGTAGGGATGTATCTGCAAAGAGAATATTCACAATTAAGTCATTATGCGAATCCTTACCATTTGTTTTTTCGGTAAAAAGAGGATGCACTTACAACCCAGATATGACATGGTTTATTTCCATAAAGTGTTCAACATGGTTTTTATTCAGAAATTGACTATTAATATGCATTATTTTTTACTGTGCTTGCTTTTATTTAGTATGTGCTGCTTTACAATGTGTCTATTTTGGTCTTGAAAAACATGAGCTGATGCACTGATGTCATTCAAAGAGAAATCTGCAGAAAAATCAGAAAGTGTTTGAAATGATACAGTTAGCTCTAAGACTAAACTTTATACTGTGAGAAACTACTTAGCAGGAAAAACAGAGCAGATGTGAATATAGTCAAAGCGGAGAGTAATTGATTAATAAAGTGTCTGGGGAATAAGTGTGAAGTACAGGCATTTATTTGGAGTCCTGTTTCCTAAGGTTGCATTGCTGCTTGGAATTGAGAGTGCTCAGATGATGGGTAGACAGTTCGGCATCCCAAAAGCTTCACAAATCTCCTCATAAGTATTTATTTAGCTGAAAATCTTTAAATTCATCGCTTCCTGTTCGTTAAGCTTCTGTTGTAAAAGTTTGTTAGCCAGTCAGGACTCGGAAACCTTGCCAATAGCAAGTCAAACACCAGAGACTGGGCACAGCACAGGGGCAGAGCAGTAACAAATAGGTTGCAAATCATTCACCCAAACAATGCACAAACAAGTTATAAATAATACATTCTTTTGGAGGGGGAAAAAAAATAATAAATTGATTCATCTCAGTGACTCATTAAGCAAACAAAGGGCTACATTTTCAATGAATGTTATCCTTGGTGAATCGTTCCGCCGGCTCCGTCTCGGAGCCAGCTGCCTGGTGCAGAGTGAGCCGGGGCAGGGGCGAGCAGCCAGGGGCCGGCTGTCCAGGCACAGCTTCCCGCTGACCTGAGGTGACTTAGGCTTGCACAGCAGACTCTGGCATCCGGATCGCCGCAGCACATGGGCCTTTTGAGATGAGCTCCTGGCCATGGTGGGTAGCCTGAGGACAAGAGCCCCCTCCAGGTGATGGTAAGCCACAGCTGGAACACCTGGGACACTTTAGAGCACATTCTGGCACTCTGGGCAGGGATGCTGCCCAGCTGCCCCATGGGGTGCGGTTTGCGGAAGACTTTCTCTACCCCTGTGGGTTTTACTGGATTATGACTTAAATCCTCTGTGGAGGGAAATTCAGGGACCCTCTCAAATGGCAACAAAACCTTACCTGGGACACAGATTCTCAGGAGAGGTAAAGTTTCTGTATGTTTCCCACAGCAAAGATAAGCTTCTCTTTCATTCTGATTAACAGCAACGCAAAGATTTTCTTGCTACAGGCACTCCTAGAACCAAGTAACTTTTTCAAACAAAACTAAGGCAGAGAGAACAATTCAGCCTCTTGAGCACAACCTGGCACCAGATAAAAGACTCATGGCAAGGCGAGGCGCTGCAGAGCACAGTGCTGCTATTCACAGCAGGGGAGTGTTCTGCTTCCCTCAGCTGCTCAACGGTATTCATGCTGCAAAGAACCAGGCCTTCAGCTTTTTTTTTATTTTTCCCATCCTTCAGCACTGCTAGCAGATGGGATCTGGTAATCTCTGCATAAGGCCAAGTCCTCCAGGTTAGCCTGACAGCTGAAAGAGATAGTATGAAGTGGTAGTTTTGCCATACTGGGTTTAGCCTCAGAGCCCATCCCTCCTGCAAGTCATCTGTGGGTTGATGGTCACCAGCTGGTTATCAGTGAGTAGCACCTGAGGACTATGGCATCTTCAGCGTGCTGAGCAGACCTTCCACAGGACATTGAGCCAAACCTTTCACAGCTCACAGTGGGGAGAGAGAAAGAACATCAAGTTCATGTGACTGTGTTAAATTGCAGAGCTAATCCTTTGATGACTCATGTCTCTAGCATGCGCTTTTCTGTTACAGAGTCATCTAATAGACTTCATTTTCCTTTTTTATCAGCTACAGATTCAGTAAAGGAATTTAGCAGTGTTTGTTCCCAGCTGTCAATAATGTAATTCGATCTATAAAAAACAAATGCAGCAAAATAATAAGATCTAAGCTGATTTCCCAGTACAAGGGGAACTGATATTTTTGAAAGGCTGTTGTAGTTGCTTGATTTCCAAAATATTAAAGATATTGCACCTATGAATTGATAGCAAATCCTGAATGCTTAACAAGAGAGCCAGATGTCAATATTTACCATTTTGTTTTGTTTTTCCAAGAACACCAACCTGAAAAAATGTATCTAACTTTATCAAAGTGATAGCCCAAATGACAGCACCGCCGATGAACTTCAATAATGAGCTATGGTAATATAAGGCTTGTAAGAGGTGGCTCGATACTTATTTCTGAAATCATATTTTCTCCATCCCTTTGAGATGATGAGAACCGGGTGTTCCAAGTTGAAAGATTGAAGCTTTCCATAAAGGGATTGCAGCTGAAAGTCATAACCAGCAACTGTAATTAGCCACACAAGCTATTTGCATGTTTCCTAATAAATGTAAAGTAGGGTGCTGAAGCCTAGCCAGCTACTTTTCATGAAACATTTTATCACATTGTTTGAAATAAAACACAAACACCTCTACAAAGCGAACTTGAGCTCTGCTGCCATCAGTTCTGAAGAAACACTCATTAAGGATTCTTTCAGTAATTTTTGACTGAAAAGGAAAAATGAGCTCTCCTTCTGTGACAGAGCTCTCTCTGTTACTGCAGGAGGCTACGAAAGACTAGATAACTACATTAAGCAAATAGCATAAAAATAGCCACACGCTGTTTCACATGCGTCACCACCTGATGCAAGACACACATAGACAGAAAGGAGAGAACATTGAATTCTTGCCTGTCTTCTGTGTTTTGCAGATGCAGTTTAATGCTAACAATAGCGGAAGCCCTGTGGGTAAAGTTGCAGCGGTGCTATAAACTGGGACTTGCTGTCAAGGTAGCAAAGCGAATTGCATTAGCAGTCTGCCCCAGCATAAATGTATGGATAGCGGTACATCAAGGAAAATCCATTATGTTTGCACATGCCCTCATACACTAAAAGGCTTGTGTTTTTTCCTGCAGGCTGTTGATCCGCCTTTGTGTATCTCATTGTGCCTTGAGAGAGCTTCTTTCCCTGCAGAATTAGACTCCTTGCCTTTGGATTGCTTACTGAAACGTTAGCAAGGATAGCAAATGACTTTTCTTATCTGAGGTACCATCACAATTTTCATAGTAATGCAGGGCTTTACACTGTGCAATGCTTTTCATCAAAAGATCTGGAACATTTGCAAACAGTGATTGATGTAATTAATAGACCTCTGAAATAATATGGTTCTCTTTTCTCATTGGTGGCTGAACTGAAAAATGCATTTATTTAAGGTAGAGCAGAAGAAAATTAGTTCTTAGGAAATCACTCTGTTGTCTAGATATTTTCAACAGAACAAGATGGGGTTTTTTGACACCAAGTTCTTTTTTTTTCCAATGTGAAAAATCAGTACCTTGAAAGTGAGCACTTCCACTCTCCTATTTTGTAAGGCTTTACTAATAAGTTTTGGTGAATCCAGAGCTAAAAAAAAAAAAAGCGCAAAAAAAGCTTTAATAATTGCATCTTCCAAACCTTTGCATGGAAGGGAGCTTATGTTACTGTATGAATGAAATGAGCAGACATGAACAGGTATATCTATTAGGCAGAGGCAGCTGAGAACTGCGTCCAGGAACAAAACTCAGGACTTCCAAAGCTAAGTTTTAGCATGCCGTATCACTTAGGTGCTCCTTACACAGTCTATCAGGGCATTTTCCCTACCAAGTGTTAGTCTGAATTAACAAATTGTTTAGGAGCTGTAGCTTGAAGGCATCTCATCTCAGCTTTTTCAGATGTAGCACCTGGGTTTTCTATCTTACAAAAGGAGATACTGCACCCAGGATATTTCTCTGTCAGTGAGTATCTAAGCAATGCATATTACTGTTGATCCAGTAAATGTACTTGAAACAACATGCAAGAATGACAGCATTTTATAGCTCCTCCTTTAAGTGAGTATGATGACTATCGTATGATTCACTGTTGGCAAGAATAAGTACGTTTTATCCATTTCTCCCAGCAGTGAAGTGTTGTGCTTTTCACTAATCAAGAAGCTTTACATTCTTTGTCGCTGTGAAGTTTAAGAGTGATGGGAAGAGCCCCTACTGCCATCAGAAGACTGAGTGGATAAAGCCACAGAACTCATAGTCCAGCACTCCCTGCCCAGTTCTCGGTGTGTTCTGGGGAGGTTATATGCAGAATGAAATGCCCTTGAAGTCAGGAAAAGGTAGCAACAGCAGAGGGAGATTATGCGGTTCATTGTAATAACTCTGCAGGCTGTAATCTCTGCGTCTGAAAGCCTCATTTTTCAACAGTGAAATGCAAGAAGGGCCAATTTCTACATTTTATCTTTCTCTTGAAACAGAGCTGAAAACGGCAGGATGCACAACTTTTGTGGATGCTTAGGGCTGTGTGCTATTATCAGTATTTGCTGAGTCAATTTTTATAATAATGGAAAAAACAAGGAAATTTACTTAAAAGATATTAAATCCACGCCTGGTAATCACGAGCTAAATTTTGTTCTTAAGAACATTCACAAAAGAAAGAGGTCAGCAATTCCAAGCAGGTATTAGTACTAAAATACGTATACCGTTAGTATACCATCACCTTGAAAACTCCTTAGGCATCACCTGGTCTTAGCACTGAAGAAAATACTATAAGAGTTTAGATGCCCAATCAGAATAGGGAGATACAAAGGACCAGTATTAAAATAGTATTTGAGAACTCCTGAAAAGATGTATTCACACATGCCTTTTCTTAAATAATTCTGGATGATTTAAAGTGCTTTAAGAAAAAAAATCTTGCTAAATTATTCACAGCAATAGAAAAATTGGTAAATTAAATTCTCCACAGTGAACAATCTGCCCAGGTTTATTTTAGTCTTATTTTAAGATAAATCAAGACGTCAATACAGGAAATATAAATGAAAACTTCTCATTTATCAAATAAGTTCATTTACACAGATGACTTATAAAACTTCTTCCTGTGTGAAATGTGGTGTTGCATTGTCTAATATTCATTTTACAACATCTGTTTTGTGACTGCCTGATTTTTTAAAACAATAAGTAGGGTATAGGAAGTAAATCCAGGTTATTAATCACAAGACTGAAAAACACATCATTTATGCCAATAGAGAAACCACAGCTTGTCAACAAACAAGAGAAAAGCAAACCCAGAAAAATAATCCATGTACCTTAATATTTTAAATGAAACAGTTGCTAAGATACAAGTTTAGCATCGTGGTTAATCTAGCACAGTCACTGTGCTAGAGGAGTGGGATCTTCCTGTGCTGCAGTCATTCCTCAGCCTTAAATACTAGAACACTGACCATAAGGATCTACCCTGTGTCAACCAGTGTTGACACCATTATGGTCACAGGTATCCAGAAAGTGTCATTAATAGGAAGGGTCTGATCAGGTCCAGCTCATACCTCATATATGTGAAATGCCAGTAAGATGAAGGAATAGCTGCGTGGGAGTGTTTTTCTGTGGGCCACATTTTTCTTTTTAATGTTTAGGGTTAGAAATAAAACAGAAAGACACAAATTCAGAGTCTGAGGCCATGTTTGGACAGATGTCTGCTTTACAGCATCTCCCTTACTTGGGAGTACATCTCAGCCTTACCTCTTGCAAATTCTTCAAAAACTAAAAGCTGTTTCGTCTTACCTCATTACTGTATCTTTATTTAATTATACGGTGCAAAGCAAGGAGAAGATGTACTGCCTTCATATTTACTCTGTCAAATATGCTTCCTTAAATTCAGCTAACACTATTTTTTTAATTTATTGCAATTCCTTTTTGCCTAGTATATTTTTCTAAACCTGCTGTAAATGTAATTCTCTCAATTTCAGGATCATCGATCTGAACAATGGCAGTAAATGTAATCAGGAAATGGAGAAGGAGAATGGAGTTCTGTTTCTAATGAATTTCATTTGCTTATTTATTTACTTTACACTTCAGAGTGACTGGTACATTTTGTTTGTAGCCTACCAAGACAAAATACTTTTTATTGAAACCTGTAAAAAAGAACAAAAAAAATTAGTATTGGGTTCCAAGGTCCTCAGTTTGAAGAACAAAGACATTTTGAAGTCTACAAATCAATTACCAATTTAACATGGTCTTTGGCATTCCTTTATTTCTTATTTTACATATTTCTTTAATTAACTATTATCTCATTGTTTGGAAAATATTATCATGAGAGTGCAAGTCTGTTTCTTGAGCATTTCTAAATTCTCCGCTGTTGGAAAACAAAACCACAAAAACACACCAGGCTCTTACTGTGACATTTCCAGATCCCACTCAGCTGTTCACAGCTCCAACTGTAACGTTCAACGTGCTTAAGATCAAGACCACACGAAAGAGTGCAGATCAGGTTTTCAGTGCCTGCAAGGGTTGTATGGTCAGTGGGTGAAGTGGTTATTCTGTTCCTCTTTTCTTTATTATTCAGTATCACAAAGACAGATATCCAAATATTTCTAATATTTATGTAGAGTGGTTTCACAGGTAATGACAGATAACAAGTGATAGTCCTAATAAAATGAACTTTCCAAATATTTTCTGTAAAATATACTAAAATATTCATTAAAACAAATGAAGGGAAATTCACAAAGACTAGACAGAACGAAGTTCTGTTAACAAAGCGAATAATTCATGGTAGAAGATGCAAGACTTTTCCTCACTGTTTGAACACACATGCACTCTTGTGCTGTCTAGCCTTTATTTGTGATAACGCATTAACTGTATTTGTCAGGAAGCCAAAACAGTCATTAAATGACAAGACTGTGAGGGAGTGTAAATAACATATATGATACTGTGGAACTCATGATGAAATACTGTGTTATTTATCCACTTAAAGGTATTCTTTTTGAATAGCATGGGGTTAGCTTTTGTTTACCAGTCTATTATAGTTAATTAGTTTAAAATGTTCTTAATTACATAGAGATAGTACATACCTTCTTATTCTTAAAGCAAGATTGTTTTTCTGAGCATATCTGGATTGTGAGATCCTCTATAGGCCTGATTATTTTAACATGACTTGCATCTCAATAAATATTTTGCTTTTTTCAGACAAACTTTGGCATATACCTGATGAACCAGCCCTTGCACTCATCCTTTCCAGATATTTTATCAGTTGGGTGTCAAGTACTTCCAGTGCTGAAGGAGAATACAGAAATTCAGCCGCCCCCGACATCCAGTGAAGAAAAATGTTCAGGATAGATTCTCTGCTGGAGATGAAATTTATATGCAACTCCAGGGAAAAGTCAGTAGTCAGTTACTCAGAAAGAAAGAAAACGCTTCCACTCATTTGCTTCTGGTTTAAGTCTTTTAATTTTCTGTTTGCTGTAAATGTTATCAGATGGCAGAACCCTTGATAATTACAGCTCACCTACATGTTTTTGCTTGTGATTAGGTTACAGCAGCCATAACTCTATTTTGCTCAGTTGCATCAGGATGCAACAAGTTTGATCAAGTTTTACTGGTGGATGACTCCCCAAACAAGCCCAACATTGCTGTCAGAAACCCACATCTCAATGAAGGAAAGTAAGCACAACAATACACTACTTCCTTATGTTGCCTTGTTAAAACCGCAATTTGGAGAGAGGATGCAGGACATATTTTAGAAACAATGTGGGTGGGAAGGGAACAATGGGAGAGTGGCATGAGAGTAGCAATGCATTCAGCTTTTCAAAAATGAAACTGAGGGTGATGTGTAGACAGTTGGAAAGCACTGGAGAGGGAACTGTTATTGGGAAATGTGTGTCTCCCTCTTCAGAAGTGGTGCGTAAGGATGACAAAAAGGTGCAAAGATCAATGAAGATTCATTATGCTGTTGGCAAAACACATTCCCTGTAAAGCAATTTCATCCATTTGTTCTTGACTTGTTTCTCTCATTCCCATTTGCTACTTTTCCATTTGATTTATTTTATGTGATGTCTTCCCACACAGTTGTTTCCTTATGTGTTTGTGATGTTGCCACATTTTTCCTAATGAGAGTTTTTGCAACTAATACAATCATGTTTTCTATACAAACTTTGTATCCTCAGAGGTCTCTAATGGCCGCTTAAAGGAACTCTTGCAAGTTTGGATGTCTCTCCATCCCAAACAGGTCAAAGTATTCTTTTTTCTTAGTCTTTGTGCATTTGATAATGGCCTTCTTAGAAGGCTTTTGAGTTCTTTGCTCTCCTAAATATGACTTCTGTTTTCTGATTTCTGAGAGAAAATATGTAAAATTTAGGAATTAGTCTAAAATATTAACTGTTGTGAAAATTTAAAAAAATAAATAAATAAAGCAAGCCACACAGCAAAAAAAACAAATGGAAAGTCACAGAATCACAGAACCGTCTAGGCTGGAAAAGACCTTGCAGATCATCCAGTCCAACCATTAACCTAACATGAACAGTTCCCAACTACACCAGATCCCTCAGCGCTATGTCGACCCGACTCTTAAACACCTCCAGGGATGGGGACTCCACCACCTCCCTGGGCAGCCCATTCCAACACCCAGCAACCCGTTCTGTAAAGAAATGCTTCCTAATATCCAGTCTAAACCTTCCCTGGTGGAGCTTGAGGCCATTCCCTCTTGTCCTATCGCTTATTACTTGGTTAAAGAGGCTCATCCCCAGCTCTCTGCAACCTCCTTTCAGGGAGCTGTAGAGAGCAATGAGGTCTCCCCTCAGCCTCCTCTGCTCCAGACTAGTCAATGTAAAGCAAGACTGAACACACTGAGTCCAAGTGTTTTTTAACCCCCAACATGTGTCCAGTTAGCCACAGGGTGATTCATGCTTCCAAGAAGTCCTTCTCCTAGACTGGGTGCTCTGTTGCCATTTAGGAAGTGAAATTTTGACCCGTTAAAAGCACCGTCAGAACTCTCATCCAGCATGATTTAGGTCTTCCTTGGGGCACTTCTGGCTCAAACTGTGTGAAAGTGCTTCTGGCTGAAGCAATCCGTGAGTTATTTGAGTATATGCCTGGAGGGGAGCAGGCAGTTTTGTGAAGGAATTGGTCAAACACTCATTCTGAAAGGGAAGCGTCTACCGCAGAGCGGTGTACAATAGGAAAAGGGAAACGCATTGCCCAGTGTGCGAATCAGAATTCAAAGATGGGCTTTTTTCTTTCTCTTTTTTTTTTTTTTTTTAACTAGTTTCTTTTTTTTTTTTCTTTTGAAGAACTGGTTTTACTCACTTCAGCTGGAACAGACTCTTATTAGTCTCTCAGCAGAGCTTTGTAATGGAAATGAGAAGAGACATTATCTGTTTCTTACAACCTGCCATAAAATACATGGAAAGAGAGAGGTGTTTCATATGTATGTAAACTGAGGATCAGTTTTGAGAGTTGTACCTTCCACTTCAGAGCCCAAGCACTGCTCCTTGATGTCTGCTTTGAAAAGCAGGAGTTTTATCTGTCTAATAGTCAATTATCTGATGTTGTAATGAGAAGCCTTTTTGGAACCTTGAAAAGCAGTTTCCTGGTATCGAAATCTCTTAACTGTTTCATTCTTTGCCTTTCTGTTATGCAGAACATTGTTTTGTTGGATAGAAAGGCAGCACAGCTCTGGCAAATTTAATATGAAGAGACCTGCTGTATGCTGACCTTCAGGTGATCTCTGGTGCTTTGCTCTGTCCTCTTCACCTCACCAGTATGTCATTTGTTTAAAATGGCACAGAAGTTAGAAAAGAAAATGGAAAGCAAACCTCAGCAAGCTCTGTTTCACTTGTTATTGGATTTACTACAAAATAAGTCACTTCAGTACACAGTGGCTTGACAAATACTGTTTGTGAATAGCCTTAATGCAATGTATGGTAACTAAGGATGAGAGGATTTGAACTTTAAAAATGTCATGCTTGGTCATTTTGACCTATTATTTACAGGCAATTACACTTTCCCTCTGCTGTGGCTTAGTAATATTAGATCACGAATAATTTTGTCATTTTACAAGGGGAAAAAATATTTTCTCTGATGTATGAACATACTCATTAGTATACTCTCTGCATTTCCCAGAAGGAACATCCTTGTGCTACAGTGATAGGAAATGTCACAATGCTTCAGATTGATGGAGGATACATAAGGAATCTTTTCATCTCAACAAAGGATAATATTTCCCTTCTAGTAAGTGGAGTGTTCCCGCCAGTGTTGATACGTCTTCCCATCAATGAAGACAAATTCTTCTCAGTGCCAATGATCTGTGGAAAGTCTTGAAGTAGGAAAAGTCACTTTAAATGACATGCACTGTAAGTTTGTAGAAGGAACTTCCCTCCCATGATGTGAAAAAAAATTCAGAGAAAGAAGAAACTTAGCATAATGCAAACCCAGGTACTGCAGGAAGGAAAAGGGCATAAACACTTTAAAACACTTCATGTATTACATGGAGAGATTGTATGTTCTATAAGGGGTGACTTCTCAGTCTTCAGGGTATATAGGAAAAAGACCATTTCAGGCTCTTTCATCTTAGTACTCTCATTGCTGCAAAATTAAATCTTTGGACTAATTGCAGATATATTTTTACCTTATATGGATAAGAAATGTACTTCCAGTATTTCCAAAGTGCTATATGTAAAAGGTCCTCTATATATTTGAAAACTAAGTCCCTATTTCCTCACAATTAATTTTTGAGACACATTCTGTTTTCTGTGGGACCGAACTCCCAAATCTGAAGGCAAAAACAGTGATTATTACAGGTTCTAACAATAGCCAGGAGGCTGAAATCACAGAAGAGAAATCAGAGTATTTAGGAGAAGCCTCTGAACTGTGTTCTGTGATATGACTAAGATATTTTAGATACAGTTTATGATTTATATACTTTCAACAGCATTCTTCAAAATATGGTCAAAATTTTAGGTCACTCTTCTGTCAGAATTATACACAAATCAAAAGCAAAGACTACATAAAAAATGTGATTGTTCATAAATTATAGAGATTATGCTATGCATTTCTTCTTCAGTCTGGTTTTAACTTTCTTGGAAATTAAATCAATAAATTATATATTGTGCTTGATGTGTCTCCTGGTGGTGGTTGCATTCTTGACCTTTGAGCTCATGAGATGCTAAGTTCTGCTCTGAGGCACTGCTGGGCTCATGGGTCGAGTATGTGCCTCAGAACTGAAGGGATGTCTCATCGCTGCTGGGATTCACAGGTGAGATGTTTCTCCAGCTATTGCACTGATGGCCTCTGTCTGTCTAGTCAGCATGCCAAATAGTGGCACACTCAGCTCAGGCCCTGCACAAAATGCACTAACAATCAGAGTTTTCCTTTAAAATATGGCCAAAGGCAGTCCTGCTGGAGCCATCTCTGTTATCCAGAGGTTGGAGCTCTCATCAAGGGTGATGCAGAGGAGAAGGTTGATTCCCTCTCCTTTGCCTGGAGGAATCCAACGCCGTCTTTCTCCTCTGCCTAACCCATCAGTCCGTAGGCAAGACTGGGGACTTAACAGAACTCTGTGTGTGTGTGAATCATATGGAGGGCTTGTCCCTCCCTTCTCATGAGATTTACACGGAAATGATCTGTGATTCACTGAGCGAGAGACATGGGCACAAGTGAGGCTGGATCTACATGTGACTCTGAGCTACTCATTCATGCTCTTTTGGATTCACTGAGGGTGGGAGGGGAAGAAGAGCATGGCTCTGTAACCCAACAGGTAGGTCACTCCTTTGGAGATGAAAGATGTGGGTATGTCCCTGTCTCTCTGATTATACATCTGTCATGAGGAAGCTACTTGGACAAAACATAGACACAGCCCCTGGAGAAGGGAGAAGGCAGAGCACTCCGTGTCTGCTGGGCAGTAAGACAGTGGGTTACAGAGGCTTGTCTCCTTCCTCTAGCCACCAGCATTTAAGTACAAGGTGGAACTTCAGCAAGAATAGAGAACACCCCAGGTGTGTTTTGGAATAGGCCATTAGGGCAAACAAAAGTTTGAGTCCTCAAAAGTAAAAATGTTAATGAACACATGTGTTTCTGACTTCTTGATAGGTGCACTAGCCACAAGGCCAGAGTGAAAAGGAAAAAATGTGGGAGGGAAAGTGGAATCTCCTACAAAGTTTAAAAGAAAGTAGAGATACACATGCCTTCGCCACCCAGTTTGTAATTTTTTTAGGCAAGAAAGGACGTAGGTATCCTCAGGCCCATAAATCAGATTCAGAGAACTCAGAGTAAGTCATCGACAGAGAAGTGCCTCTTAAGCAAGGTGCCATTTAAGAGGCCTCTCTTCCCTCCCTTTTCTGTCAACTAGTTTACTTGGCTGCTCACTCAGTGTGATGGTGGTTGTGGGTCACTTCCAGTGGAAAATAAAATAAGCAGGTGCCCTGCATAAGGAGTGCACTGGCTCACTTGAGACTGCAGACAGGGAGAGATGTTAGGGAGGTTTGACACAGGGCATTCTTGAGTATCACTGCCCTGTGCAGAGTTACATCAGAAACCTCTCTGTAATAGTCCCAGAAATACATGTCACAGAACAAGTTAGTCATTTTTCTGCTGTCACTGTGAAGTCATCCTGGAAGGGTGATATTCAAGAAATGTGCTGTAGGGGAACAGACCCTGGCAAAGGCAGGATGGGAAAAAGGAATGAACAAAAAAATGCTCTTTGCAGCATTTGCCACTGGAAATTGCTGAGGGGCTTCTCAAATACCCACCAAGTAAGACAAAATATGAGAAATCAGGGAATTTGATTTAGTACAGCCTTTTCATGGCAAATTTGAAATGACATTGATCTCAAATGAAGAGCCTCTTGCCTTGCATGGCTCATGCATAGCCCATAATTAAGTGCATTTCTGTGTTAACCCCAGTTTCTTCTGTGAGCTGATCTATTCCAGACTTGCAACCAAAACTTGTCAACACGCTGCAGATCTGGGTGTCAACATCAGCTTCTCCCAGATAACCAGTGTATTCCATCTTTGAGACTTTCTCATGCTTTTTGTTGTTTCTCAGAGGTAAGTGTCCCATCTGGATTAAAGTACTCTGGCCAGGATTGCTAATGCAGAGATGGCTCCTCACTGTTCACTTTCAGAAGTGAAATCAGCTTTTGGTTTCTAAAAGGGCTGTGTTTTCCATGTGCCTGTGTTTGAAAAGCCAGCCATGATCTAATGTCAAGTCTGTTCTTTTCTGGTATTTATAATAGTTGGATCAGATAAAGCTGTTGAAAAGTTTGTGAGTTACTATTTCCTGAAGCAAAACAAAACTAGAAGACTACAGAAGGCACTGCGCTGCTGAACCCATCTATCCACTTCTACAAATGGAGAAGAGCCTCTGAGGTATCCACTGCTCGTTGCTGTAATTCCCAGTGAGTCATGTATTAGATATTTGTAATTTCACTGTTTTAGCCTAATGCTTGGACTATTGCTTATCCTCAGAGCCTTCGTATTTACTGTCATATTCAGAATGTTCCTTCCAGCATATCCTTCAATACTGAAATGAAACTGAATTTGTGCTATGTCAAGTGTTTGTCTTTATTCTGTTTTAAGGAACAAGAGTGCAAGATTTCTGTGTTTGACTTGCTATCTAAAGCTTAATGTAATGATTTAATACACTTGAAAAGAAAAAGTTCTTGTCCAAGTTGATCTGTCAGTCAGTACTTGTAAAAAGCTGCAGTTTTCCTCAGTAATGTCTAGTCAATTAGAAAAAAAAGACCTAAGCTACAGGAGCTGAGCACAGCTTCCAAACACTCATTGTCTAGGAGTTTGCATCGACTCATATCTATTTATTCAAGCACTAAATAGTCGATTTTTTTTTTTGTTGGAAAATACTCAGACAAAAACATGTGCAGTTTTTCTGAGGGAGCACAGGATATGGCACCCCATCTTTTGTATCAGACCCTCAGTGGTACCCCTGGCAACCAAATCACTGCTGTTCCTGCAAACAGAATGAGGCCTTAGACATGTGATAGTGCAGAATCAAGTTTTGTCATGCAGATTTATATCTTCTCTCTTTCATCATACACTAAGGAACAGCTTATAACAGATACGCTGACGGAGCTCTGAGCAGCTCGCAGGAGTATGGACCCAGGACAGGAGGCCCGTGTCCCTCTGCAGACACTGTGTGACCTGGCTTCACTGTGTCCTGCTCAAAATTTGTCCCAGGGATACTTTGAAAACTGCTGCTTGCTGGCCTGTGCTGTAGCATGAGTTGTATATTATGGCCAGAGTCTCTTAAAACAATTAAAAGCCAAGACATTGCTAATTTAGTTTGCTAAGCTCAGAAGATTTTTCGTTAACTAGTTGTGAATGGTTTCATCTGAGGGAAGTGCTTTCTCAAGTTCTTATGCTATTTTCTGTTGCCTTGTACTGGAGTCATGGAGTCATTTGGTATTCATTCAATCTCACATGCCTTTCCCACTGACACGGCATAGTAATTGGGAGCTATTTACGTTCGAAGTGAAGAATATGTCAAGGAAGAGAGAATCTGACGTTTCATTGAGTGGGTAACCTGAAACAGTTGGTTAGATTAGTCAAGCAAGAGTGAGAGCTGTGTGTATGAGAGGCATGCATGAAACATTACAAAAAATGCAAGTGGATTCCTACCAGACCTTTTTTCTAAGTGCAAAAAAAAAAAAAAACAAAAACCACCACATGACGGCAATAGTGTATTTAAGAAGCTAAGTAATCATGCATTTAAGAAGCTATATATGGTCTACATGAAACTGTCAGGTATTGAAATTACCATCTTTATCTACACTTATATTAAATAAATATTCTGCTTCAAATAAGAACATTTGGATTGGGAGGGTCATTCCCCCGCACTGTATTTCTTCTACTTTTGTCCATCAGCCCCAAAATACTGATGGGTGAAATATTTTTAAGAATTATCATTTCCTTTTTGTAGAGGAATTCAGCTTTGAAAAAGCCTAAAGAAGGCACAGCTTTCTGAGTTGAAAGACTGTAGGTTAGCCATGTAGTGATATTACACGATTGATCATCTGGAAAAATGGCTGTGACGTTTGTTGAAGAGAAGAAAATCCAGATTCAGCAGTTAGAGGGGAGGCATACACTCAGGCGTCACATTATGAATGAAGAGGAATGCTTGCTTGAAGACAATTCCCTTAACATATGCACACATATCCCAGAAACTGCCCATATTAGGAAATTTTCTTAAGTATATGTTGTTATTTTTCTGAAGTCTGTGATAAGCTTTATGCCACAAGAAACATGTAGAAGTTGAGAGGCAAAGTGGTGTCAGGTAGCAAGTGCCAGAACACAGAGAAATAATGAAGTTATTTTTGTTTAAGAAATAATGGAATTCTTTTGCTGTCTAAAACATTCTCTTTAGGAAAATTAAAAAAAAAAACAAAAACAAAAACAACAACAACAGCAAAAACCACCATCAAAATTCAGAAAGAATATGAAAATAAAAATAAAAGTGAATAATGAAACTAACTAAAATTATCTAAGCCTTCTAGAATATATTATTAGAAATAAAATTATTTTCTAGGTTTATGAAGCTCCATACCATAGTTCATCCTAACAGTTCTTGTTATTGCAGCCCACTAACTGCCAGACCCTGGATAGAAGTCACTGAAATCATGTCGTCAGTTCTTGTAAAAGAGACTTATGCTGGATATGGATATGATGATAAAGCTACTAGTCAAAGTAGTTACATGACAAAGTAAAATCATGAACCTTAAAATCATATCTAGATGCAGAATTGGGAGGGCCTCACAAAGGGACACACATTTTCACAGAGAGAGGAAACTTCTGACCTTAATCTTGTAATGAAAAGCTGAAAAGCTTTTCAGCTGTAGCAAGACTTACTGGTTCAGAAACAACATGATTTTTGACCTCTTGATGCTGACATTATTTTGATATACACTCAGCCTTTCTTAACCTGGATTTTCTGTGGAAGTAATAGCTGCAGCTGTCAGAAAGAGGATGTGTGATCATGAATGGCAGAGGAGATGAAATCTCTTAAGAGGCTGTCAGTAGAACAAGAGACTGTGACTCCCTGGTGCCCTTAGGGCAATAGGAGCCGTGAGCCCAGGAATCCAGCTGGAAATGTGGCTACAAATTAGTGTGGATTTGGGAATTGGGAAATGCTGCCTTAAAAAGTGAGATCTCTCATCCAAGTTTCAGTTATTTCTATCTAAAAATAAAGCTGCATGAACACCAATGTCATCAGACTGCAATGATATGGACTTCACTGTGATTCCTTTTTCACTGTAAATGAGTTTTTTTCTCGTCTAATTGCGTTGCAATCCAATAGCAACTTAATAAGATTAAAAAAATTAGTATGATGGGCTTTGCAAGAATCCATTCATGTGAAATTTTGTTTTCAGTGCTATTAACATTAATTAATTTCCGGTTAGCCTCTTGGTTATTGAGTTGTCAATGGCAGCATAGCTGTGTTTGAAGGGACTTCTGGAGGTCCCCTAGTTCAACATGCTGCTCCAAGCTTCAGGGCTGGGTCAGGTTTCTCAGGGCTGTATCCAGTCAAGTTCTGAACATGTCCAACAGCCTTTCTGGGCAACCCCTTCCTGTGCTTTTCCACCCTCCTGGAGAAGAAATCTTTCTTTAGGTCCTCTCAGAAATTCAGCTTCTGACTGTCACCCTTTCACTGTGCACCTTTGAGAAGACTGGTCTTCTCTGTAACCCCCACCCATAGGTAATTTTACACCCTGCCCTTAGCTTTCTTTTCTCCAGACTGAAGAAACCCACTCCCTCAAGTTCTTCTCATACATCATGTGCTGCAATCCTCAAACCTTCCTCTCCAGTGAGAAGTATGATGAGTGACTTCAAATATCCATCCGCTCTTGTGGTGAATGAGTGAGAAGGGTCATGCAGTTCATGCAGGTACCATTTCTCTGGCAAGCTGGGTCAAAATGTTACATTATTATAAAGATGGATACATCAGTTTGGAGACTTGGCTGTGATACATCCACTTTTGCTCCTCGAAGACTGACTCTGAATTTAGTTTTAGATGAAACCTTACATTGAGTTCAGGGTATAAGTCTATTACCATTGACTTACTGGCTGATTCCCTTTTGTGATTCAACCAAGGAAAAGTCTGTTTCTCTAGTTTCAGGATCAGGGGGCATGTTTAATACATTCTTTTCAAAGCTGGAATGTTGTTGAAGTCTTGGTCTGAGTAAAGTCAGCAGCAGAATTCAGCTTCTCTCTGCTGGATAAACTCCTGTCTCCTCTATAACATTGGAGGTAATCATATTTGCTTCCCTCAGTGTGGTCTAAATGGATCTTCACAATATTCAGAAAGCTGATGTGTGACTGAATCATTTCCATTTCTATATGCTCAGTTTTGGATACTTAACAAATTTGGTTTTCTAGAAGTATGAGCTGAACACTCTATAAAAATTAGGTTAATAGAACAGTCAAACAATCAAATATCTGTGCAGCCCAAGTACTTCTTTAGACAAAGATGTACCACTTCCTAATTTACTAAACTAGCTGCATCTGAGAGCAGTTAATCAGCTTTTTCACTGCCAGCAGTCAAAGGGAAGTTGACAGCTGTTGACAACTCTGTGTTGTTGTCTTTAGCATTTACAATGCAAAAAATGTGAATCAGGCAGAATAGGTCAATGAGATTTTCGGGCAATCACAGGAACGAACGAAATAAGGGCTGAACCATTGAACAGGCTCATTTTTCTCTCCCTGGCACCTGGCATGTTTATTTGTCCCAGTGCAACCCATGTATAAAAACCATAAGCACATGGGAGCAGAGAATCCTTCCTCAGTATTGTTCTAAAATCCCTGTGCTCAGGCGATGAATAACCTACATGAATTCCAAGGTGATGAAGAACCAGAATCAGTAGAATGGTTTTATTGGGAAGAAGTTGTAGAGTCAAAAATCTTTGCTGAGACTGCAAAGCTCGAAATAATTTCCAACTTTTTTGTTTTTCTTTTGTGAAGTATTATGAGGAGAGGCTAATGTTGCTAGTATAGCAGCTGAGGTTTGTGAATCTGAAAATATAGTAGGGTATCCCTGCAGCCAAGTCTTTTATAACCAGACATAGATTGTTAGTAAGTCAGGCAACATTTCTTGCTTTTATGAGCTCTTTTTCTCTTTGATGCAATATCTTTATATGCATATTGTCTAGCTGAACTAGAGGAGCTGCACAAAGCTGGGCTTTTCCAGCAGATGACTTGGAAGATTCCCAAGAATTCAGTATTTGCGATGAAATGCAATCGATCCTCAAGGATGAACATGAGCCCAATATATTAGAGAAGGACAACAAAATGGAGGGAGGAGGGTCCTTGTGAAATTGTCAAATCAGTCCCTCAGCCCTGGGCCACTGCCAAATATATCTGCGCAACTCCTGACAGGTGATGAAGAGTTCAAAAGGATCCCTAATTCTGTCATTATACAGCCCCAGCCTGTTGTAGCATAGGGGAGGGTTGGACGAGGTGCCCAGAGAGAGCTGACCTGGATCGCTGGGGCTGGGCAGGGATAGTGGGAGTCCCTGGGAGGCTGCTTAGGGCAGTTGAGGTGTATCAGTGCCCTCAAGCCCTGAACCTAGGGAGAATGGCTGACTCTTTAAAACAGCGCTCTCTGTGTGACAGTCAGGATGATTTTCCCTCTGGTCTGGAAAGCAGCAATAGCTACTTTGATGAAGGAGCAAAGTGGTCATTCTTCTGCACAAGCCTGGATGCCATGGGCAGTCAGTTCCACTGCTTTTCTCTCTGTTTTTCTATCTGCCAAATAACTGATGTGGGCCAAGGACCGAAGCGATTGCTCCTTTCTTGATCTTTTAATAAATAGCTGAACTTGGAAAATTTTTTGTCGTGGGCTGACACAGGCTGACACAGCTGTGCACGCAGGCTATTGCAGACATTGTGTTCAGAGGCTTATACACATGGTAGGTTAATGTGCAAAGGGCAGCTCTTGATGGAAGGGTTTTGCTGGTCTGGTCAACTAGACCTTATAATCACCACCAAGCTGCCAGAGATCTGAGAGATTTCTATTACTAATGTTCCCTGTACTTGTAATTTCTCAGATGAAGGCTGTGTATTGCTCATCCTTTATCAGCAGAGATTTAGCTGTTCTTGAAATTTCCGAAGTGGAATATAAAAAGCAAAATTCTTATCAAACATATTTGCCACCGCTGATTGATGCTTTTGCAAGAGATAATGTCACCTGAAGGGGATCAATTAGCACCATTTTTCTTTCATCATAAATCTCAGTAAAGCAGGAAATACTATGAAACTTGAAAGAAAGATAAATGAGTCTCATTAAGAGGAGTGAGGTATGATTAAACAATAGGGTACAGCAGGGTGGGTAATGTACCAGGCCAGCACTCAGCCAGGGACAACTCATCTAATTGTTGTCAGCTTCCCAGCCCAAAGGAGGGTGAAACATAGGTCCTGAGGTACACCATCACGATGCTAATAATTACAGTTCAGAGGATTAATCACATGATCCCTAAAAGTGAACTCAGAAGAATCCCTGAACTGATGAGCTCGTAATTAGCCTGAGGAATGACAGCTCACGATCAGTCGCATTTGTCCCTGGTGTAAGATGGCAGCATCTCGTTGACTTCCACTGAGACATGACTCTTCTGATATCAGTGTGCCCATGAAAAGGCAAAAGCACATCTAACGTTTTTCTGGTTTTAATTTCTGTAAATAGCAGAACTCCTTTTGATTTCAAAAGAAGCAGGACAGAGCTATTTGCTTAATTATACTAAGTCCTCCTTATTAATATAATGGAAATTAATGCAAAGCTCTGTTTACTGTTTTACCCTATTGTGCCTAAAGCTGGAAGGAGATATTACTTTCCATCCAGTGAAATGAGAGTGCTACTCACTCTTCTCATAATCTCTTCGAAGCATCTGCGCTCGAGGCAGAAGCAAAGGTCTGAAATTGAGGCATTTTAACAAACAGTGTCAATGACCTTGTGCCTAGCGCTGCACCTAGACAAATAGTTGCACCACTGTGCTGTATGCTGGTGCTTACCTAACACACTCTTATGCAAGAGAAAGTAGCTGGGAGTTGCTTTGAATATTTGATGAGTGTGAGTGGCACAGCAGCCTCGACTGGATTGCACACAGCCAGGGCAACTCGCATTCACCTCAAGAGCAGGAGACCTGATTTTCCTTGGCCTTGCTGCCTGGATGCATTCATGTCTGCCCACTGTCACCTTCCTTCCACTCCTTCCCGCACGCACCACTGCAGGGCTGGAAATCCCATTGGCTTTACCAATCAAACGAGCCACATGCGGCTGCTCTGTGACTCCTACCACAGAGGCATGTGTTATCCAGGGACTGCAATGTGCCTGCAGGATTTTACCAGACCACAGCTGTACCATCTTACCCTTCCTTTATTAACTGCATTTTTCAGACAGCTCCAATACCCTGTGGCCTGGATCCCTTTCTGTTCCTGTGCTCCCAGTTGAAGCAATTGCCCCATAACATGCTGTTCCATCTGCAGGTCTCATTTGCCAGCCTCTGCCCTTTCCACCCAGGTATGGGGTCTTGTCAGTCTCCAGGGCTGACACCTGCAGCTCAGTCAGCTTGCAGCTCTTCTTGGAGGTGAGTAGGATGTTAGGGCTGGTGAGAGATGGCAGCAAGTCCCATGGGGAGTGTGCTGGGCTATGCAATAGGGCACTTCACAGACCTATTGTCCACCACCAAGCAACCTGTTTCAGAGGGTAGGTTGCTCAGAGCTGAGGTCTTAGTAGTTAGATGTCTTGGCTAAGATCTATAGACTCCATGTGGTCTAGGACCCATCCTATTACAGATCTGACTCTGAGAGCTGCTTACATGTTTTTTTTCTGTGCTGTTTGAGATAAAAACACACACAGGTGATGGGAATTATTTCCATTTATCCACAGGTGAATGAGGCAGGGTGTCCTTGTCCTTTGACTTTTTCTATGATCTAAAGACTCTGTCTTTCTGTAGAGAGCAGAGGATGATGTCCTGGAAAAGGGAGAGGTTGATAATTCAGTAACTTGAAGCAGATGAGGGAACTGAGCCCCAAGGTTTCAGATTATGTGTCATTACTGGTAGTGGCAAGCTCTGCAAAAGAGGAGCTGCTCATGTCTCTTTTCTAGGAAACATCCACAGGGCTCCATCAGACCATGGGATAACAGGCTTGCTGGGACTTCAGGGGGGGGCATCTTATCCATCCTCCAGACTCTACCTCACCAAGATGTCAGGGCAGAGATTCACCCCTCTGCCTTCCCATTACTGCACAGAAAGAGGTAGGAAGGGAGCATCATTACCGAGTATTTGTGGGGCAAGATGGAGCAGGGGTCCTTCTACAGGATGCAAAAATAGGGAGAAGTTGGATAGCAAAAAGGCCACAGTGAAGTCAGGTCTCCATATCATCTTGTTTAAATCTCTTCAGGAGTTGGCTAGTTGTGATCGGTACCAAAATGTGTCACTTGCTTTTTGTTGGCCTACTCGTGCTCCCATGAGTAACTGCGAGAACAGATTCAGTAGAAAGAAAAGTGGATTTCTGTACAGTTCCTCTAGATGGCAAACTTTATCTGTTCTATTTATCTTATCTATTCAAAAGCAAGTATGTTCAGGCTCAGCCACACTGGAAAAAAAACATCCTACACTACTGGGACCATTCAGTCAGTTCTGGAATATCAGTTCCTAAAGTGCTAAGCAAGTTGCTGTAGGGAAACAGAATCATGGATGATGCATCACGTCCCTAAGAAATGTGTTTACTGGTGGAATATGATTTAGAAAGTACAATAATTAAATTTTGTTTGAAAGATGACATATTTTTCAAACCTCTTTACTGTACCTAATGATGAAGTTGTTGTCCACTTTACTCATAAAGGCATTTTGCCGTGCTGAATGTGAGGGAGGTCTTTTTCTGCCTCAGCTTTTCTAGGTATTAACACTGATCATTACTTTCACTGTTGCTAAGCCAGTGAGGAACAAATGCAAGGAATCTGAAATAGAATGAGGAAATCAATAAAACTGCCCTGAGAGCTGATCCTCATCTAACTCCTGTGTAATTAAAAATGACTCCAGTGGACTTCCTGGCATAAAATTGCCATAAGATGTCTGGTCTTGTGAGCATCCAGTATGTAAATCTGAGAGAAGAATGATAATAAAGACCAACTATGTTGCATCCTAGGTTGTCTTTTGGACGGCTGTGAAGTGTGATGGTAGTATTGTGCCACAGAACTGTGATAGAGACTTCATGGTATTAAATGTTTTACTGGGAAGCAAGACAGCAAAGAATCAAGCCCATCTCTCTCTCTGAGTATCAAAATACAGTCCCAGCCCTTATGCTTCATACAACAGAAATGAAGCTTCCATACAACAGAAATGAAGCTTCCATACAACAGAAATGAAGCTTCCAAAACCACTCTTGGTATTTATGAAAACCCTATTCTAGTGATATATCTCTGGTGTAATGGGGACTTTATATGATGGTAGCTGTTATTCTGCATTTTCTGTGGACAAAGGAAACGATGTCCGCAAAGGCTGACACTTGTGTCCAGCACTCCACTGTTCACATTGTTCTGTTGTGCTCCTTGCTGTGACTTCATCTGTGTTCCTTCACCTGCAGGAAACAGTTTGTGAGCTTCTCCAGTGAGAGATCGCTTCATTCATTTCCCAGGTGGTACTGTATATGTCATTCTGCTCAGGTGTGGAATATTTAATCAATTGTCTTGGGAGATGTTGTTATAGCCCTAATGATCTACTTGAATTTTAATATTCAGTTGAAATTTGTCCTGCCTTAGTTTCAACACATTACTTATTATTGTATCCCTCAACCCCCATTTCCTTCCACTCTTTAAGTCATGCACCCTGTCATGCCTCTTGCTAGACTGTAAGGGTGTCAGACTGTGGACTTTTACTTGTTCTATACAATTTCCGAGTAATCTTTAAGTGCTGTACAAATACGTAGCAATCCCAGTCATACTGCTTGCTCTGCCTGAAGTGATCTGTCTCCCTTCTTCACCTTTTCATCTTCCAGTCTTGTCCCAGAAATCGCCTATAGCTTACCTAAGCACTCTTAATTTTCCTCAAATCAGTCTTCCCAGCCCGGAGATCACTGCTTCCTAGCAGAGGGATGCCCAGACCGCTGTGCAGTTTTGCTGATCATACCTCAGCTGAGTCACCTCGAGGGAGTTTCTTATCTCTCCTCTCCGATGAGATGGTCGGCTTCCTTCTGCTGCCAACCTGCATCACACACTTATGTCTCTGGCAGTGCCTCTTCTTGCCTTGAGCTCCCAGCCTTTCACTTCCCTGGTGACTATGCCTGCCCTGGATAAAATTAAGTGGCTTGTGCCTGGTTCTTGCATAACTATTCCAGGGCACCAAGAGACCTGTTTTCTGGATTTCCTCTGCTTCGGGTCACCATGCACCTCTGAGCGCTTTGTGATCAGATATCAACTGTCCCCCAAAATAGCAAGGGAAATGAGTTAATCTGATTCCTCCAGCTTTTAGTGAATCAAAGCGTCAAATAATAGTGAACAGGAGAATGTGTCACGTCCTTACATGCC